>NC_052342.1:7658109-7750609 GCF_016432855.1 Salvelinus namaycush | reverse complement strand
TCACCTGACACTACTCAGTCAAGCAGCAGCCGATCAGAAGCTATTTAAAGCACCAGCCAGGTCAATGACATGGTTGCATCTGCAATAGCACAGCTACGGGGGCTTCAATTCTTTCTATCTACCATTTGTAGTAGAGGTTGTGATGTATTGTGGTTATTTTTACACAGCTCAGGTTTATTCCTTCCTGCCTCAATAAAACGCATATGTACAAAAGAGAGTCTCTACGACAGGGGATTCAGATATCAATTCATCTGAGTGGTGACATTACACCGATGGCATTACGTGCCGTCGTTACATTAAAGACATTTTGCCCCCTCGCGCTACCCCTCAACAAGCCCCTATCAGCCAACTATAGGATATGTAACGGCGTTGGGGGACTAGACAGTAATGACTAGAGATAGCGATTAATTCTAGAGCTAATCATAAAGTTATGTGTTCTCGTGGAATAAGCTCCTCCAGCCCTTCCCCATTAGCATCAAAACAACAGCTTGTGCCAGATGTTGGATATTAAACAAAGTTTATAGTTTAATTAAAGCTGGGCCTCAAACTTTCTGTTTGAATTGGGACTCTGGGCTGTTCACCCGCTATACGTTAGCCGTCAGGGAGACAGCGAGAGAGCGATGCCTGCATCTCCGAGGGAGGCAGCATGGCAGCGGCAGTAGCGGTACTTGTAGTAATCAGCGTACAGTATGTCTCCTGCTTTCCTTGTAGAATAAAATAACTTTGTAATGAGATTTTTATCCGCGTGCGTTTGGCGTTTTGAAGAGTATGGCGAGCCACCTTGGGCCGACGGTGTGTTTAGATAGACGTTGGCTGCTGGCTAATGCATTTCGAGATCCACTAGTGACGTTGAGCGTCGTGTGCAACTGATGCCCGAACACTGGAAGGTATTTTATTTGTAGTTCCCATCCATGAGCCTGTCTGTCACGACTCACGTGGTACACAGTGAGGGAGAGCTGTGACACACTGGTCTGGACAGGAGTCAGTTTGTTGGTGTAATATTCACACAAAAACTGTCTCGAGCTTTGATTGTTTCTCTCAAATGTTTATTTTTTCTTCTTCCCCTGGGTGGGCGGGTGGGGGGGTGGATTGACCAAACCTCACAATATCACACCAGTGGCTTCTAGTAACTTACAAAAGACCATACGTGCATTCTGCCATGGATTCACTCTCTCTGATCTCTGCACTAGCATTCAATGCAGACAATCTCTCTCAAAGCTTGTACTAACCATGCGACAAGTGGCCATCCTTATAACCTGATGTCAACCTAAGTGTCCAAACATATATCTCCTTATGCTCCACGCCTTCATTTCTTTGCTTGCGTTATCCTTCCCATTAGGAATGTGACAAATGTTTTTAAAAATTGTAACGTTTAAACTGACATTTTTTTGGGCAGTTAAATGATAACAAAAAAAATCATAAATGACATGAATTCACAATTCAGATATGGTCCTGTGTATGACCGCTAGGGGGCAGTGCGGTTTAATCTACCGCAGTCCTGGCTACCTGCCAGATGGCTCTCACCTTACTGATTTCCCCCACCCACTCAGCAATGATGGTAGTTAATGCTGTTTTAGGTTCTCTGAGCAGGTTGACATTTATTGGGATGAGTCTTGTTCTGGAGGCAGAACTTAGTGATTTCCAATAGATGGGCCAGCTGCAAAGGCAAAACTGGCTATATTGCAAAAATGTGCTCTTCGGTCTTAATTTAAGGATAGAGTTAGGCATTAGGGTTAGCAGTGTGACTAAGGTTACAGTCCAGGTTGCTGCAGAGCTGCCTCCAGAACAAGATTCATGCCACTCCATGTTCTCAGTTGTCAGTGCATGGGACTTCATGTCCCACTTCTCATCAATGTGATGGCTCGTTGCAGTGATGTATGACAGCGTTTTCATAGACGTCCAACAATCTGTTGTTAATGCTACTTATGGTTTTCGAGAGCTCGGGCTTCGTACTTGCAATCATTGTACAATTTCTCCATCCGGCTCATCACGGTTTTCGACATGGCATCTTGCGGTCTGGTTCTAGATATGCCATTAGGGCATTGAAGCAGACATCCTCTACCATTGACAATGGCTGCATATCAACTGCAATGATTTCTGTAATCAGCGCTGTGGTTTTTCTCACAGGTTGGGTCTTAGAGAGCCTCCCTTTGAACATTGCACCTGTACTGCCACTGTAGCTCAATTCCATGTCGCAAAGTTTACATTTCACAACCTTCTCATTTAACTTCACAAAAAAAATAAAAAAATACAATTGTATTTGTCACATACTTCGTAATCGAAAGGTGTAGACTAACAGTGAAATGCTTACTTACGGACCCTTTTTATAGAACAAATATACATATATTTTTCTTTCTTTCAATAATACAAGAATAAATAAACAATGAGTAATGATAACTTGGCTATATACACATGGTACCAGTACCGAGTCGATGTGCAGGGGTACGAGGTAATTGAGGTAGATATGTACATACAGGTAGGAATGAAGTGTCTAGGAAACAGGATAGATAATAAACAGTAACGGCAGCATATATATGTGATGAGTCAAAAGAGTTAGTGCAAAAAGGGATTAGTTAAATAGTTAACCAATAGCTATCCGGACAAACTATTTATCAGTCTTATGGCTTAGAAGCTGTTCAGGGTCCTGTTGGTTCCAGTCTTGGTGCATTGGTACCGCTTGCAGTGCGATAGCAGAGAGAACAGTCTATGACTTGGGTGGCTTGGTGTCTTTGACCATTTTTAGGGCCTTCCTCTGACACTGCCTGGTATTGGGGTCCTGGATGGCAGGGAGCTCGGTCCCAGTGACGTACCGGGCTGTACGCAGTACCCTCTGTAGCGCCTTGCGGCAGGATGCCAAGCAGTTTCCATACCAAGCGGTGATGCGGCCAATCAAGACGCTCTCAATGGTGCAGCTGTCAAACTTTTTCAAAGTATTGTCAAACAGGACTTCGCTGCTGTCACTTCCATGTCTCACCCGCTGCCATTTTCCTGACGCCACAGTTACAGCATTGTTGTGTTAGGTATTCGGTTACGTTTTTATTTCCCCCCTTTATGACGATGATCAGCACCCGTTAGTGGTCGTTTTGAGATGACTGCACAGTTGTTTTTTTCTTACGTTGACAACGTCAACAATTCCAATTTAGTTTAAAAGTCACACCCCTACTTCCCATTGCTATCCTATGTCGGTGCTATCGTTCCCATTAGCCATCGTCATCCTGATCCCTTCCCATAGAGACAGACAGGACCTTCTCTATCTTTACTTCTTATATCTCCAGACATGCATCAGAGATTCTAAACCTGCCCAGACAGACAGACAGAGACCATCTCATTTTTATGGGCCGCGTTAAATGGCCCTGCCCGCCATGCTCCGTCTTATATTTAAATGTTCATCATTCAACAGCCTCTCTACCTACCAGGAAGTACAGTATAATTGAGACCTTAGTAGCGGGGGGGGGGGTCACCCTTCCTCTGACCTCTGGGTACATGATCAGTTTGCCAATGTTGCACCAAGATGCAGAGCCTCACCCCTTTCACCCTTTCCTCTACCCACTCAACACCGACCCGTTTAATCTATCTCCCCTTCTTTCCCTCCATCCTTTCATACACCATGCTATGCACTCCTCCTTTTCTCCTCTGTCACTCCGTCATCTCCTACACCGGGGCTGTTCAACTCCGGTCCCGGAGGGCCAAAACACTTCGGGTTTTCATATCTTTGTTCTAACCAGGGACTGATTCAGACCTGGGACACCAGGTGAGTGCAATTAACAACCAGGTAAAAACAAAAACCGGGACATGAATTGAATGACCCTGCTATAGACTACAGGCACTCCTCCTTTCCCAGTCCTCCCCTTTCGCCTCTCTCTCCCTCCATCACATCATCATCCTATAACACTACAAGCTTGTAAATTGACACAGCGTGACCATCCCCAACCTCAGCCCGGTAATTGAACCCACGTACTTTATTAATCATTAAGCCAATTACACTAGGCTGGTTCCACAGTGAGCACAACCTTTAATCCCATCTGGGTTTGCCCCGCGGGTGGAACGACAGGCAAGTCGTGACCGCCATTCACACACACACACACACACACACACACACACACACACACACACACACACACACACACACACACACACACACACACACACACACACACACACACACACACACACACACACACACACACACACACACACACACACGCACCCAGGCTACTTATGTGTGCATGCACATGCAGACACACACACACACACACACCACCAAAGACACTTTAACGTTCCTTTTCTATTAGTATCACTGTGCATGCATCATCTAAACCTATAGTATCTAAACCTATACTCCCCATATAGCTAGCTAAAGAAGATTAGCGTCTTTTGAGTTAGCTCGTGGCTAACTGTCAGCTAACTGTCATCATGATGGACAGCAGGCTTGTCCACTGTGGGGGAGGGGGATGCTAGAATGTTAGCAGTGTTGCCAGTATGTCTGCACATGCTTGGTGGGGGTATGATTACTGTGCTGTTATTGTACCAGGTAAATTGGCAGTGCCATGAGTTCATCAGGTGTACCTGGCTAGCGTTGCCATGCGTCATGGTTCCTCATGCCAATATTGAGACTAACCAGTGCTTGGCCAACATCTACTATCATCAGTCCAGGTGTGGAGCTAATCGTCATGGCAAGCCTGGCATCTGAGGAACCCCGCGGTGACAGATCCAGCATGGAAAAGGTGTGTGTGTGTGTGTGTGTGTGTGTGTGTGTGTGTGTGTGTGTGTGTGTGTGTGTGTGTGTGTGTATCTGCGGAGGTTCCTGTGGCTCTCTACGCTGAATCATTTTCAGCCAACCCCGTCCCTACTGCCACCTTGCCAGTTAACTCAGGTGTGGGCTCTGGGTTTGCTCGGGTGTGTTGTCGGTCTGTTGTGTGTTTTCAAGCCACAGAGAAGAGACAGCCATCATTAGGCATTCAGTCCACTCTGCCTGGGACTCAGTACAGCAGGATGCCTCAGACACAGCTGTAGTCTTGGCAGGGGGGAACCAGACCTCCAGGACACCAGCCCAGCCATTACATCCAGGGAGGGCCCACTGATCTGGGGCTTGTTAGCACAGTCGGAGAGGGGCCATGTGCGTCCTGTACGCTGCCTGCACAGTGATTATCTCTCCCAGGTGGACTGCTGCTCCGATTTGCTCTGAGGCGGCATCTCAAATGGCACCGTATTCAGTGCACTACTTTTGACCAGGGCCTCTGGTCAAAAAGTAGTGCACTATGCAGGGAATAGGGTGCCATTTGTGGACCAACCAGAGAGTTGATCTTTTGTTTAGTCATCTCATTTCCTATCTGCGGCGATAATGATGATGATATGTCTTCTTTGGGCATACAATTACATCATGTTGATTAGCTAGGCGATTGGTTTTGATCGAGTGCGAATCCAGAGAAACGTATTACAGATGCACAATAAGTCTTCCGTCGTGACCATCGAGCTGTTGAGGGTAAACATCTATTGCACTCTGGGTAGAAGCAATCGCCGTTCATCCATCAGCAAAATGGCGAAGCGGCCGACTATTGCCGTTTTCTAATTATTGGGACTGCCAGCTATGATAACTTGTCGCGATCCGTCACAGACGTGTGGATTTCACTGAGGGGGGGGGGGGGGGGGTGTGTGGAAGGGAGATAATGTGGCCAATGTAAATAGGGAAAGAGGGGATTGGTTCACATTCATCCATCAAACAAAATGGTGGAAAGCAGTTTTCCCCACTTTCATTTGTCTACCTACAAGCACGAATAACACACATTACTTCTACATCCCGCAAACCATTTCACAGTATCCTACATGTTCACAACAGAACCTGCACACAACATATACATTGACTGAAGTGCCAGAAGAGAGAGTAGTGTCTTGTAGCGTTGTCACGATACCAGAATTCTTACTTCGATACCGATACCAGGTTTAGTGTCACGATAACCGATACGATCACGATACTCGATTCTACAACGATACCAAAATGATACCACGACAACAAAAAAGAAAGCATATTAGCCAAAGTCTTTTATTGTACTGAATCAACCACATATGCATAGACAAAGCAATCCCTTCTTTTATAAAAGTGTGCGCCCTCTCTTTAAGAAAGTAATGACATCAGTCATAATGTGGCTGTGGAATCAGACTTTGTGTCTATGGAATCTAGTGGAGACCAGATGGGAGGTGAATGACTTTTTGGTGGCGAGGGAGACAAAGTGAATTTATAACGTTTTTGGTGCCAAATCAGCTTTGAAATCAGCATATTTTTCCTTATGGTTTGCATATTATCACAAACAAAGAACTAGGGTAGTGAATTGATGTTGCTTCAGCTGTTGCTTCAACTAGCAAGGAAAGTTAGCCTATAATTCAATCTGGACGCTACCAGTATCGTCTTGCATTGCAAAGTGTTCTAGCCTGTTTGGACATTGTTTTGCGAACGGTAATGATCAGTTTCAAAATGTCAACATACCATGTTGCATTATTCAAGTGTGTGTTCATTTCTGTGCTAACAGAGGGGAGCTAACAATGCAGCCCAGAAAGCTCAATGAATGGGTAAGTGGAGCAGGCATTTTGCTCTTCAAACTATAACGTGGCTGTGTTGATAGACAGACATGATACTCTCAATCACGTGAGACACATTTGACAGACGTACCGAACGTAACCAACATTCTAGTACGTAACCACTTGTACTGAACAAGTACACAAGTTTCGGTATACCGTGCAGCACAAGTGCCTTGAGGGAGTTTTACCAACCTATGTTTCCCTGCACGTAAAAATAGATCAGCTAAATCGCCATCGCTCTGCACACCGCCCTATCCCATCTGGACAAAAGGAATACCTATGTAAGAATGCTGTTCATTGTCTACAGTTCAGTACCCTCCAAACTCATCATTAATCTCTGGACTCTGGATATTAACCCCGCCCTGTGCCCCCAGGTGGCGGCCCGTGAACACCTCCACTACGCTGATCCTCCACACAGGAGCCCCTCAAGGGTGCATACACAGCCCCCTCCTGTACTCCCTGTTCACCCATGACTGCGTGGCCACGCACGTCTCCAACTCAATCATCAAGTTTGCAGACGACACAAGTGATAAGCCTGATTACCAACAATGATGAGACAACCTAAAGGGAGGAGGTGAGGGCCCAAGCGGAGTGGTGCCAGGAAAATAACCTCTCCCTCAACAAAACAAAGGAGCTGATCGTGGTCCTTGGAGAACCCATCGTTGACCATCTGAAATGGTCCACCCCCAAAGACAGTGTAGTGAATAAGGCTCAGCAGTGCCTCTTCAACCTCAGGAGACCTAAGAAATTCTGCTTGGCCCATAAGACCATCACAAACTTTTACAGATGCACCATTGAGAGCATCCTGTCGGGCTGTATCACCGCCTGGTACGGCAGCCCTAAGCATCACTGGGGGCACACTGCCTGCCCTCCAGGACATCTACAGCACCCGGTGTCACAGGAGGGCCAAGAAGATCATCAAAGACCCCAGCCACCCGAGCCATGGCCTGTTCACCCCACTACCATCTAGAAGGTGGAGACAGTACAGGTGTAGCAAAGCTGGGACTGAGAGACTGAGATACAGCTTTTATCTCCAGTCCATCAGACTGTTAAATAGTCACCACTAGCTGGCCCCGCCCAGTATCCTGCTCTGAACTTAGTCACTTTCATTAGACGGCTATCACCCGGTTACTCTACCATGCACCTTAGAGGCTGCTGCCCTATGTACATAGACATGAAATCACTGGCCACTTTAATAATGGAACAGTGGTCACTGTTTTACCCATTTTATATGTATAAGGCCTATCCTATTTCATTATTGCTGTACATATACTATTCTTCAGATATACTATATATTCTATCCATATTGGGGTGGCAGGTAGCCTTGTGGTTAGAGCGTTGGGCCAGTAACCGAAAGGTTGCTAGATCGAATCCCTGAGCTGACAAGGTAAAAATCTGTCGTTCTGCCCCTGAACAAGGCAGTTAACCTACTGTTCCTAGGCCATCATTGAAAATAAGAATTTGTTCTTAACTGACTTGCCTAGTTAAAATATAATATATATATATATATAATGTCTGTATATTTATACTCTCTGGACTTTGCTCTTCCTAATATTTCTTATTTCCATTCTTTTACTTTTTAGATCTGTGTGTATTGTTTGATATTACTGCACTCTAGCATTTCGCTACACCCGCAATAACATCTGATAAATATATTTTTGTATCTGTATTTATTATGGATCCCAATAGCAGCAGCTACTCTTCCTGGGGTCCAGCAGAATTAAGGCAGTTACAACATTTCGAAAACATTACAATACATTCACAACTGATTTCATAACACATTGAGTGTGTGCCCTCAGCCCCCTACTCTACTACCACATAGTAGATGTGTATGCGACCAATACAATTTGATTTGATTTGACATACAGAACCTAAACGTTACATATACACAGACCCTACAATACCAGAAGAGCGTCAAGTCTTGAGGGCAGCTTTGCAAACTAAACTCACAGAGCCTTGTCACGTTGGAGCAGGCTTACAGTAGTGTGGTACAGCTGGGGAGAGCTAATTTCATTGGTGTATTAATCCAACAGGCATGTGGGCTCAGCTAATTGCTCTGGGAAGATATCCAGCTCTGTCTCAGTGTGTTTTTACAACGTCAGGACTCTCAGTTCTTTACAATGCAGAGGAGATGAGCAACCAAAACCCTCATTAGGCAAGACAGGCCCACTGTCTTGGGGATCTGCACACAAACACCCGGCTAGTTAGACCAGAGAAGGCTGCGGTCAGTCTAAGTCCTCTTCCGACATATTACAATACAAGTGAACGCCTGCACCGTTGTCAACTGCCATTGTTCTATTTTTCTAAAATACCATCTCCTGCAATCACATCCTCCACCCAGTACAACTTTCTCTCCTCAGTCCCCTCTCTGCAATTGTCAAGTCTTTGTCTAAATCTGTCTCCTTCTTTCCACCAGTGACATCTTGCATGATAAGATTTCTTTGTCCCCACCAAAGTCTCTCTAAGACACAGTCTCCAGCCACTGTGACATCCTCCATCTTCCCCGGTCTGACTCAGACTTTGGACATTATTTTATTTTACCGGAACTCCTTCCTGACTAACAGGCTCTAACTCCCCTTCACCTCGTCAGCCATGCCTGGAACATGGTGTTAAAATAAGTGTTGGTACACCTAACTCAGTAGAGAGAGAGAGAGAGAGCACAAGACAATGATATAACGAGAGAGAGAGGGAGCACAAGCGAACGATATAATGAGAGAGAAAGAGAGAGCACAAGAGAACGATATAACGAGAGAGAGAGAGGGGGGGGGGGAGTCCTCCTGTCTGTTTGCTGACTTAGTTTTAAGGGGCTGCAGTATTTGTTATTTAACGAGGACACCATTTGGGCGCTGCAGGTTGCCTGATGAGGTGGGCTCACTTCCTGGAAATTGGACTTGCAGAGGAGAGGAGTATCTTTCATTTGCTCCACCCCTCTCTCAGCCCCCTCACATATTGCGTCTGGCAGATGTCCTGTTGCCCACAAAGCCTCTTTAAATTGCCAGTCCACTTTCTCACTGTTCGCTCACAGACACGTTAAGCCTGTACGCTAACAATTACGGAGTACAAAAGAAAGAAGCGGAAGTACAGAACATCTCTTCAAAAACACAGATTGCCAATGGCGTGGAATGAATCATTCAAGTTGGTTGTTCTGACTGAGTGGGAAAGAGAGACAACAGAATGGGAGACAGACACTACGATTATGGTTTCCCTTCCTCCCTCAGGCAGTGTTCAATGAATGATGAACCCGGAGCTCTCTGCTTCCGATCTCCTCCCTGCACATGTAGCCATGATGGGGTGACGGTGACATGAATCGCTAAATCACGTAGAACTTTCTAGCGGTTCATCCGAATGGAAAGAGCTCTACCGCCTCCAGAGCCTTGTTATGCAGTGTGTGTGTGTGTGTGGGTGTGTGTGTGTGTGTGTGTTTGCTTTCCCCTAAATTCAGGGGAAGTAGGCACACACACCAGCATATTCCCTTAGATGCAAATCAAAGCGTTAGTGAGTTCTGACGAGCCGCTTGTTGACTCTGCGTCTCCGTGAATTCCACCGCAGAAACCCACACTGGGATTTTAATGTTAGAGCTTGTTGGTTCCTTCCTTCCTCGTTCACAATACCTCATGCATTGGAAATGAGTGGCAAGAGGAGAAACTTTTCTCCATTCCATTTCTTTTTTTTAATTTTTTAAAGCTGACGGGAGAAAGCCCCACCATTTGAGTGGGAAAACGAAAGCTTTTGTTTTGTGCTAGAGTCATTTGTGTGCCAGTGGTGGTGGTAGTGTGTGTGTGTGTGTGTGTGTGTGTGTGTGTGTGTGTGTGTGTGTGTGTGTGTGTGTGTGTGTGTGTGTGTGTGTGTGTGTGTGTGTGTGTGTGTGTGTGTGTGTGTGTGTGTGTGTGTGTGTGTTTGTCTATTCCCTAGGTCCAGCCCAATGCGGAATGACAGTGAGGGGGAGCTGACTGAGTAGCAGATACAGCCGTAATGAATCAAAGTGACTAGCTAGGTTTCCATCCAATTAGCGACATACAAATACTCTAAAATCCGCATAAAGAAAATATGCGCATTTTCCTACCAGTGATGTGTTTCCACCCAACTGACGTGTTGGGGATAAAAACCAGTACGTAATGACGTAGTACAAAATGTACTTTTTTCACTGTTGTTTTCATGTAACGAACTAAAATCTGAAGTTCAATGTGTTTCCATCGCATTGCGTTAAAAAGCAAATGTGTCTACTCTGGTCTTGAAAAGTGCTCTCTAAGCCAACGACTCACAGATACAGCGTGGGTCAGCTGTGCGTGTCGGCTAGTCTACATGATGAGATTATTATGGATAGGAGTGAGAATATTTGACTTGTTAAACGGCAGTCAGGCATCAATCATGTCACCAGAATGAGACCCTCGATATTTATTGGAAAGGAGCATCGAGATCAACTTGCACTTTCACCACCCTGTGAAGTTCATCATAACTTATTTCATCTGCAGCCTAATAAACTGAATGTTTTCCCGAGTCGTAGTGGGAGGACCACACACCATATCACCGCGGGAGATAAAGTTGACTTAGATATGATGGTTATTATATCAATATTTACGAATATAGGACTTTCCTCTGCAATTTCTCGCATAATTACACATCTATTTTGTGAAGTGCACCAGTCCCTCCTGCAGCAAAGCACCCCCACAACATGATGCTGCCACCACTGTGCTTCATGGTTGGGATGGTGTTCTTCAGCTTGCAAGCCTCCCCCTTTTCCCTCCAAACATAACGATGGTCATTATGGCCAAACAGTTCTATTTTTGTTTCATCAGACCAGAGGACATTTTTCTCAAAAGTACCATCTTTGTCCCCATGTGTAGTTGCAAACCGTAATCTGGCTTTTTATGGCTGTTTTGAAGCAGTGGCTTCTTCCTTGCTGAGCGGCCTTTCAGGTTACGTTGATATAGGACTCGTTTTTACTGTGGATATAGATACTTTTGTGCGTGTTTCCTCCAGCATCTTCACAAGGTCCTTTGCTGTTGTTCTGTGATTGATTTGCACTTTTCGCAACAAAGTTGCGTTTGGAAACAAAGTTGCGTCGCAACCTTCAGGCGCTTGGAAATTGCTCCCAAGGATGAACCCGACTTGTGGAGGTCTACAATTTGTTTTCTGAGGTCTTGGCTGATTTCTTTTGATTTTCCCATGATGTCAAGCAAAGAGGCACTGAGTTTGAAGGTAGGCCTTGAAATACACTGCTCAAAAAAATAAAGGGAACACTGTCACACCCTGGCCTTAGTTATCTTTGTTTTCATTTATTATTTTAGTTAGGTCAGGGTGTGACATGGTGAATGTATGTGTTTTTGTAGTGTCTAGGGTGGTTGTAAGGTTAGGGGGTTTATTAGAGTAGTTGGGTTTATGTTTAGTATAGAAGTCTAGCTGTGTCTATGGTTGCCTGAAGGGTTCTCAATCAGAGACAGATGTCATTAATTGTCTCTGATTGGGAGCCATATTTAAGGCAGCCATAGGCACTAGGTTTTTGTGGGTAATTGTCTGTGTCTATGTGTAGTGGTTGTGTCAGCACTATCTGGATTTATAGCTTCACGGTCGTCTGTTTGTTGTTTTGTTTCATTTTTCTTCTTAAAATAAAGAGAAGATGTATTTTTCACGCGCTGCGCCTTGGTCCAATCTCTCTCCCTTCGACGATCGTGACAAACACTAAAATAACTCATCCTAGATCTGAATGAATGAAATATTCTTATTAAATACTTTTTTCTTTACATAGTTGAATGTGCTGACAACAAAATCACACAAAAATTATCAATGGAAATCAAATTTCTCAACCCATGGAGGTCTGGATTTGGAGTCACACTCAAAATTAAAGTGGAAAACCACACTACAGGCTGATCCAACTTTGATGTAATGTCCTTAAAACAAGTCAAAATGAGGCTCAGTAATGTGTGTGGCCTCCACGTGCCTGTATGACCTCCCTACAACGCCTGGGCATGCTCCTGATGAGGTGGCGGTCTCCTGAGGGATCTCCTCCCAGACCTGGACTAAAGCATCCGTCAACTCCTGGACAGTCTGTGGTGTAACGTGGCGTTGGTGGATGGAGCGAGACATGATGTCCCAGATGTGCTCAATTGGATTCAGGTCTGGGGAACGGGCGGGCCAGTCCATAGCATCAATGCCTTCCTCTTGCAGGAACTGCTGACACACTCCAGCCACATGAGGTCTAGCATTGTCTTGCATTAGGAGGAACCCAGGGCCAACCGCACCAGCATATGGTCTCACAAGGGGTCTGAGGATCTCATCTCGGTACCTAATGGCAGTCAGGCTACCTCTGGCGAGCCCATGGAAGGCTGTGCGGCCCCCCAAAGAAATGCCACCCCACACCATGACTGACCCACCACCAAACCGGTCATGCTGGAGGATGTTGCAGGCAGCAGAACGTTCTCCACGGCGTCTCCTGACTGTCACGTCTGTCACATGTGCTCAGTGTGAACCTGCTTTCATCTGTGAAGAGCACAGGGCGCCAGTGGCGAATTTGCCAATCTTGGTGTTCTCTGGCAAATGCCAAATGTCCTGCACGGTGTTGGGCTGTAAGCACAACCCCCACCTGTGGACGTCGGGCCCTCATACCACCCTCATGGAGTCTGTTTCTGACCGTTTGAGCAGACACATGCACATTTGTGGCCTGCTGGAGGTCATTTTGCAGGGCTCTGGCAGTGCTCCTCCTGCTCCTTCTTGCACAAAGGCGGAGGTAGCGGTCCTGCTGCTGGGTTGTTGCCCTCCTACGGCCTCCTCCACGTCTCCTGATGTACTGGCCTGTCTCCTGGTAGCGCCTCCATGCTCTGGACACTACGCTGACAGACACAGCAAACCTTCTTGCCACAGCTCGCATTGATGTGCCATCCTGGATGAGCTGCACTACCTGAGCCACTTGTGTGGGTTTTAGACTCCGTCTCATGCTACCACTAGAGTGAAAGCACCGCCAGTATTCAAAAGTGACCAAAACATCAGCCAGGAAGCATAGGAACTGAGAAGTGGTCTGTGGTCACCACCTGCAGAACCACTCCTTTATTGGGGGTGTCTTGCTAATTGCCTATAATTTCCACCTGTTGTCTATTCCATTTGCACAACAGCATGTGAACCTTATTGTCAATCAGTGTTGCTTCCTAAGTGGACAGTTTGATTTCACAGAAGTGTGATTGACTTGGAGTTACATTGTGTTGTTTAAGTGTTCCCTTTATTTTTTTGAGCAGTGTACATTCACAGGTACACCTCCAACTGACTCAAATTATGTCAATTAGCCTATCAGAAGCTTCTAAAGCCATGACATCATTTTCTGGAATTTTCCAAGCTGTTTAAAGGCACAGTCAACTTAGTGTATGTAAACTTCTGACCCACTGGAATTGTGATACAGTGAATTATAAGTGAAATAATCTGTCTGTAAAGAATTGTTGGGAAAATTACTTGTGTCATCCACAAAGTAGATGTCCTAACCGACTTGCCAAAACTGTAGTTTGTTAACAAGTTGTTGAAAAACAAGTTTTAATGACAACCTAAGTGTATGTAAACTTCCGACTTCAACTGTACCTCGTACCCCTATCGACTCGGTACTGGTTCCCCGTGTATATAGCCAAATTATCGTTAATCATTGTGTATTTATTCCTAGTGTTATTATTTTTCTATTATTATTATTATTTATTTTTTATTGTATTCTGCCTGTAAGTAAGCACCTGTTGTTTGTATAATAAAAATGTGATTTTAAAATTGAATTTGAATAAATTTTACCGACACAAAAAGATCCCAACATGTCGAAAGAACAAGTGATCTGTTGGCATTTATAAAATTGTACCGAAACTTCCTGTTTCCATCACAGCTGTCGTGATTATTTTTTTTATACGGTATGACTGTGCTCGCATAAAAACTGTGGATTGAAACGTGGTTAATGAGAGCGGTTCATCAAATTGAATGCTGATGTTGGGGGAAGTATGAAACATGAGATGACTTGTGTTGATGGATTTTTTTTTCTGTCTCGCCGCCTCAGAGGTGAACGGTGGAATAAGCCATAGTTAAAACTCCAACTGACTGAGGCTGTGAGGATTGGATGGAAAAGGATTGGACGGAACCAAGTCAAGACAAGTGGGTGGTATGGGGTGAGGGGTGATTCAGAGAGGCATAGTGCTTGCCTGCTGCTCTGTGTCTTTTTGCCGCAGTCAGGTAGTGTGTGTGTGTGTGTGTGTGTGTGGCGCTCTTCCAGGGCCGGGAGCTCCCACAGGACCTCTGCCTCTGCCGCATAAACATATCCACCCAGCCCATCTCTCCTCGCCTCCCCTCTCTTCATCTACCTCTCTCACTCCTTTTCTCCTCACCTCTTGACATCTTTCTCTCCTGCTCATCATTACTCCAGCTCTCTCCTCCTCCTCTTTACATTCATCTTCCTTCCTCTCTCTTCCTCCTCTTGTATCTTTATGAAGGTAACCGAGTCCACCAAAGGTGTGTGTTGGAGAGAGATTGAGAGAGAACGCGAGAGAGAGGAGATAAACAGATACAGATGGAGAGAGAGGAAGTGAGGAGGAGATCCCAGAGAGTGTGTACATATGAGCATGTGCTGCCGTTGCACATCACTGAGCACATTCTGTATGGGAGCCAAGCAATTGGATTGCATATCTGTCTGCCTGCTGCATATACCTACAGCAAAACATAACCCACTCTCAGCATCCCTTCGCGGCCCTCTCCCTTTCTCCCCGCCGCTGCACTACAGCCCAGCTCAGCCTCCAAATCCAATCTAAAGTGGTCCTAACAGCGTGTTTGGCATAGCAATAACCGCTGTTACAGAATAATATTTGCACCTTATCAGACGGGCGGGTGATAGCACATGAAAGATTCAGAGCACAACGTGGTGGTAGAATGCTCCTTTAGGGGTTGACACACGCACGCACGCGCACACACACACACTCCTTTAGGGCCAATCTTACAGGGCCTGAGCTTCCTACCTCTGATATTGCCAACAAAGGAATCCCATGGCGGGGGGAAGAGAGGAGGGGAAAACGCCCCCCTCTCTCTCTGTTCACTGAGCTATAACCTCAATCACTCATATCAGTCAAACCTCCAGGATTAGGGTGAAAGCTCTCTTAGATACGCGAGAGAGGGAGGGAGAGAGAGAAGACATAGAGACAGAGAAAGAAAGAGAGAGGGGGGAGAGGGAGATGAATAGAGAGAGAGAGAATTTTCATAAACACATCTCTGATACAGCATGCAGAGGCAGGGAAGATACACTATATGTACAAAAGTATGTAGACACCGCTGTGGATTGGTCTATTTCAGCCACACCCGTTTTTGACAGCTGTATAAAATTGAGCACATAGCCATGCAATCGCCATAGACAAACATTGGCAGTAGAAGGACCTTACTGAAGAGCTCAGTGACTTTCAACGTGGCACCGTCATAGGATGCCATCTTCTAACAAGTTAGTTCCTGTTAGAGCTGCCCCGGTCAACTGTAAGAGCTGTTACTGGGAAGTGGAAACTCACAGAACGGGACCGTCGAGTGCTGAATCGCGTAGTGCGCAAAAATCATCTGTCCTCTTGTTGTAATACTCACTACCGAGTTCCAAACTGCCTCTGGAAGCAACGTCAGCACAATAATTGTTTGTTGGGAGCTTCAAGAAATGGGTTTCCATGGCCGTGCAGCCGCACACAAGCCTAAGATCACCGTACGCAATGCCAAGCACCGGCTAGAGTGGTGTAAAGCTCGCCGCCATTGGACTCTGGAGCAGTGGAGTGATGAATCACGCTTCACCATCTGGCAGTCCGACAAACAAATCTGGGTTTGGTGGATGCCAGGAGAACGCTACCTGCCCGAATGCATAGTGACAACTGTAAAGTTTGGAGGAGGAATAATGGTCTGGGTCTATTTTTCATGGTTCGGGCTAGGCCCCTTAGTTCCAGTGAAGGGAAATCTTAACACGACAGAATACAATGGCATTCTAGACGATTCTGTGCTTCCAACTCTGTGGCAACAGTTTGGGGAAGGCCCTTTCCTGTTTCAGCATGACAATGCCCCCATCCATAAAGCGACGTCCATACAGAAATTGTTTGTTGAGATCGGTGTGGAATAACTTGATTGGCCTGCACAGAGCCCTGACCTCAACTCCATCGAACACCATTGGGATGAATTGGAACGCCGACTGCAAGCCAGGCCTAATCGCCCAACATCAGAGCCCAACCTCACTAATGCTCTTGTGGCTGAATGGACGTCCCCCCCCCCAGAAGAGTGGAGGTTGTTATAGCAGGTGTCCACATACCATGGTCATGTAGCGTATCAACCTCCATCTTCCTCCTACTCCTCTATACCTTGGTCTCCTCTTTATCCAAACAACACAAATGAATTGCCTGTTAAACGAGGGCTCAAATGAAAGGGAATGCCCGGGAGGAAAGCCATGCACGAGTTCTGGGCATGCCGTCTACAACGGTCACTCACTCACTCACTCACTCACTCACTCACTCACTCACTCACTCACTCACTCACTCACTCACTCACTCACTCACTCACTCACTCACTCACTCACTCACTCACTCACTCACTCACTCACTCACTCACTCACACTCACACTCACACTCACACACACGCACACGCACACGCACACACAAAATAATACACACACACACACACACACACACACACACACACACACACACACACACACACACACACACACACACACACACACACACACACACACACACACCTCACTGCAAACACTAATAATCTCCAACCCTGTGACCAACCCACTCTGACCAGGGTCCGACTAAAGCTCAACTTCACTGGTAGAGGGAGGGCCAATGGAAAGGCTCCAGTTCTGTTCTCTTGCTGAGTAGAGAATTGGCAGAGGGAGCGGCAGTTGGCTGTCTAGTTATCACTTCGCCAAGGCTGGAAGAAGATCTAAATATACAACATGGCACCCATTCCCATCCTGCTCAAGCTTATGCCTCATGAGGAATTTGAATAAAACAAAACATTTTCCACCTTTATCTCCACTTCCCTTTCAAGAGTATAATGTGCTATTCAGTGAACATGTCTATTGACAGAGACGCATCTATTCTTAATAACAAAAAAACAATTAAACAATGCCCCACTAATGTTGAATTACGTAGGGCTTTGTTCGGGTTTGTCAACAACGGAGAGGAGGGCGACGGCGAGGGCGGCAGTAGTTTAAATCGAGGGTGCTCTCGGCAGACTGGTTTCGGGGCTTTGGTTACGTTGAGTGTTTGGACCCACACACGAGTGCGTGTGAACTCTGCATGGCTGAACAGAGATAAACATCTCTCTCTCCATTTGCCCTCTTTCCCCTCCAACTCTCGCTACATTGCATCCTCTCTATCTTTGCCCTAAAGTCTCGTCTCTCTTTCCCCTATCTATCCCTACCACATCTCTCTCCATTTCTCTCTCCCCTCTCTCTCTCTCTCTCCTGCTCCCCCTCTCTGTCTCTCCCAGTTCCTCCCTTTCAATTTTTCTGAGATACACTCTCTGTGTGGTTGACTGGCTCCAGAGACAGAAAACAAATCCACTGCTGCCCATCGGGAGTCCACAACCTCAGTCAGAAAACAGAACGTCACTGAGGGTTACTCATCCGTAGGGAGAAGGTTTAGAGGAGAGTTGAGGAACAGTTTGGCTCAAAGTCAATACAGAAACATTTTGCGTTTTGTTTTAGTCATAGAACGTACGTTGCAGCCAAAGTGGATGGACAGAGAGAAGCAGGGAGGGACATACAGGCCCAGCTAAAGTACTGCTACAGGGGATTACATGGCTGGAGCTGCAGTGGTGACATTTGAGGAGCGACCCAAAGCGGAAATGTACAGCAGCTCTCTCTTCAGGGCATCACAGAAAAGGACAGGACAGAAGAGGAGAGAGGCTGGTCATTCATAATCTACCCATTCTCTCCCTCTCCCTTTCACTTTTCCCCCTCTATCCATTTCTCTGAACAGGGACTTAGGGGCTCGCCAATAGACTTTCTGGCAAAAACCACTTCCACGCCGATCCACAGAAACGTTAAGGTTGCGTGTCAACGAGAAGAAAAACAAGAAACCCGAATCCTGCGTTGAGAGAGTCACAGTTGTATTGGATTAACTCCCAATTCAATTTATCTGCCAGATGAAAAGCACATCACGTTGTGAGCAGGAGCTGCTGCTGCTGCGGCTAAATACAATATAACACGTTCCAAATGCAGCCTTACACAATGACTAAACTAAATATTAATCCCACCACCCGGACTGGAATTTATACTGGCTGTATGCCCTTGTAATGAAGCTGTATTGGTCCCAAGTGTGATCAGAAGTGTGATCAGAAGTGCGATGTGGATGAGTAGAAAGAGATGCAAAGGAATCGATGGAGCTGTCCCAAAAGTGCAAACCGCGCCCATCTTGAGCCATCTAGGCGGCCGTCTCGGCAGGCTCAATCAAACCTCTCGGCGTACTTGTAATAAAACAAATACTACTCGAACCCATTTGTGGTAGATAGAGGGGTATCTGTAGGAGGTGTATGGGCGCTGTGCTGTACCCCCCCCCCAGGTGATTAGACCAATCAGGATACAGCAGGACAGTCCTGTCTCCCTGCTCCTTTAATAGCTTATCGATCCTGGGGAGGCAATCCATTTACTTTCACCCAGAACTCACTGGGCACTCGCAGCCTTATCGCCACCGCTAACCCACCACTGCCACTACAAACACAACAAGGGATCGGTTCTGTGCTCTCTACTTATCCACCGTGTTCGCTAACTGTGTGACTATGTGCCTAGCCTACCTGGGTGGTTGCCTGTATTTGTCTGAATATGTCCAAACTCTAAATGGTTAAAAGATCTATCTGTCCATTCTTTGCTTCGACTTCATCCGGTCATTTTGGTTCAGTCTCTGATTCCACACAGAAACGGCAAAGACGATAGTATATCCTGCAGCTGTGGAGCCAAAATGGCCCCCAGGGCTTTGACCACATCCTCTGGTGTGCCTGAAACTAATCGATGGTAATGGCGAAGGTGCATTAAGATGTTGGAATCCAGATATGACATCATTGTTTTAGCACTATGCACTGAGTTTTGAAACTACGACGTTTGACATGGATCAATGCACCAATAAATTAGCACAATCACATTTTTCGGGTTGATCAAATTACCTCCATCTTGGAGCTAAAATTGAGATCATGTGTACTGTGCTAATGACAATACAAAAAAAGAGAAATGGAGAGCAATGCACAATACAGAGAACATGTACGACATGGAGAACTTAGCAAACGGGGCATTTGTGGTAAGTGTCTGGGGTGTGCCGCCATATTTATGCATCTCTGGTATTCCCCAAAGCACCCCAGACATGTGTGGGGCATTGACCTCCAAGCAGCTCCTCGTGGAGGGGAGAAAGTCCCCAACCCCCTGCAGAGGCAGGAAGACCAAGGAGAGCACGGAGAGCCAGGTGGAGGCTGTCAGGCGAGGCTTTATTAGTAGGCCACAAAGGCAGGATTAATCGATAGCTGTCCGGCCCCTCACATGCCAAGGAGAGGCCCCTGCCAAACCCACCAGGGCCCTATCTCGTTACCGCCGGTGACCGCTGGCCCCACTCTGCCGGCAGAGCATTTATCAAGCACACACGCGCACGCACGCACACGCACGCACACACACACACACGCATGTTTGGCTTGCGATTCCTCCCTAGGCATGATGAAGGGGAGCGATTTTTAAAAGTGACACTCGTTTAAGAGGGAAACAGGTGTGGGGTAGCAAAATATAAATAAGGTGAGAGGAAGAAATATAAGGAGAGAGAATGTGTGTGTGCCATAGAGAATTAGTGTGTGTGGGTGTATGTGACTATGCGTGTAAGAGTGTAGGTGTGTGTGCGCGCGCACCGATCTTCACAGCGAAGGGGGCTGACAGGGATGGAGAGAGGATAAAAGGAGCTGCTTCTCCTTGACAGTTTTATCTGCACCGCCAATCTACCTTTATCTGGCACCAACATCTTCAGCGTTCCGAACGGGAGAAAAAAACTCTGGGGCTCCGAGGAACACTTCCGAACGCTTCCGTTAGCTAGTCACCTCTTCCCAGCTATCACCAAGACGTCCAAAGAAAAAATGTCCACTTACAAATCCCTTCCCTGTAAGAGGGAGCCGTAAAAGGAACATTACGGCCAAAGGAATGCTTCAAAAGAGAGCGAGCGAGAGAGAGAGAAAGATACCATCTCGCGAGGGACGATTGCTATCTATTTCACCATGACCCTGAAACACACTTCTCCATCATTTATGAGGACCTGTCGCCCGTCACACTAGATATTGGCTGGGTCTTCTGAGGAATAGACCTCTAACATGAAATCAGCGCTTGGCTTATTTAAAGCGATGACCCAGGAAACCTTGTTGAATAACAGACTCCTGGTCGGCTCGGTAACTGCAGATGAGGGCCATTTCCGATGGGGCCGTTGCCGTGACAACTCACTGTCATTTGTTAGGACCATAGATACACGCCGACTTTCACTCCCTCCTTTTCTCCGTTAGAAGTTTGGATACAGTCTGGCTTGTCAGCTTAACTTGGAACTATGGCGAATGGTCTACAAATCACCTATTATTCAGCTAAATTGGCTATTTACCATGATGGTAATGCAAGTTAACAAGGAAATTGCTCCTAAAACATGACTGACAAGTGTGCTATCAGCATCATCAGTGACTCATCACCCCAAACTGGATGCTGTTGAGTTGATGAATAATGAGCCATATGAAAACACACGGTGATGCATCCCCAATGGCACCCTGTTCCCTATATAGTGCACTACTTTTGACCAGAGCCATATGGGACTCTGGTCAAAAGTAGTGCACTATGTAGAAAATAGGGTGCTTTTTGGGACACAGGCAGTGGGAGGAGAAAAAAAATCTTATCTCCATGCTGCCTTAAAAGAGAGAGCACAGAGCATAGTCTGTACTCTGTATTCTACAGACATTTCCCCTACAAAGCTCTATCGAGTTACCCCAGAGGTTACTATTTGTGGATGAGTAATGCATTGGGCCTTTCAGAGACAGGTCCCAGGCCCTGAGGCAACAGGACGGGGAGGAAGTTGGGCATTCTTATCAGCTACAGTACCATACGTTCACCCAGTCTCTTTCTATCATCCCCTCGAGGCTCATGGGAAATGTCAGTGAGATGTGAGACACAGACACTGAAGATTTGGCCCCTGTGACAGTGACAGACAGTGTGTGCAGGGCTTGACATTCAGATAAATTTGCCAGTGGCACACAGGGCCAGTGGCAACTTAAAGCTACTGTCCCGAATGAAAACAATACTGGTCCAGGGAAGCGGATGATGCGCACATAATTTAAATTGTATCTTTAATTTTGAACTGTCAGCAGTCTACAGTTGTAGGGCACTATAAAGTCAGTTTAATCTTTTCTTAATTTCATTTTTTCCATTAATTTCCTTTAATCATAAAGTTTTTTTTTGAGGGAGATGCTCTAAGTCCACAACAATGCTTAAACCACATTAGGAGACCACATTTGAGGTCTGGAAAAAATAGTAAAAAGTATCTAAAAATTGAAGGGTGTAGTTGCCCTTTAATTCAATTGTTTTGCTAGCTGTGTTTTTGTACTGTACAATGTCCAGTGTAGGCTACATGTGACGTCAGAGTTCACAAAACAAATGCCCCGTGGTTAATACAAATCATCATGATATCATTGTGCCAGGTAGGCCTACTTAGTAGTCAACATTTAATTGAGAAGTTTTTTGGGGGGGGGGAAGCCTTTAGAAATGTTATTTCAAAAAGCGCATCATGACTGAATTGCCCATCGCAAAGATTCAACCAAGACTTCGGACTAAACCTTTGAAATACCTGGTTTGCAAACCCATTGTTAACTTAGCATTTGCTGGTAGGTATCAGAAGTGTAAACATACCCTACCGCTGTCGTTATTCCTTCTGTGAGCTGCTCCACATGACAACCAGTTGAGAGCTGCGTGCTCTTGCTGTCCGACAGATTATTCCGCTCAAACTAGGCTTTGTGTGCTGTGCGCACGTGATAAATAATCGACATAATGTTTTTTCCCCCCAGGAATTATATAGCCTACATTCAAAATAGCATAATTTCTGTTCACTGACCCAAGATGTAGATGGTTGACTGGACCGGAGATTTCCAAAATATCTGTGGGCCAGCGGGCAGCCTTGTATGTCCAGCCCTGGTGGCAGCCTTGTATGTCCAGCCCTGGTTTGTGTTTGTGTGTATACAGTATGTGTGTTCACGCATGTGTGTGTGTGTGTGTGTGTGTGTGTGTGTGTGTGTGTGTGTGTGTGTGTGTGTGTGTGTGTGTGTGTGTGTGTGTGTGTGTGTGTGTGTGTGTGTGTGTGTGTGTGTGTGTGTGTGTGTGTGTGTGTGTGTGTGTGTGTGTGTGTGTGTGTGAAAGAGGGAGAACGCGAAAGAGAGAGGGGGTGTCTGTGTTTGTGCGACATTGACAGACATTGCGTGCCTGTGCTTTGGGTGTGTGTGTGCACGTGCATGTATGTGTGTGTCTCTCCCTCTCTGGATTAGTGTGTGTGTGTGTGTGCGGGGTGGGGTGCTGTGAGCGAGAGATAGAGCCAATGCATATCACATAGGTAAAGCCCCCTAAGTCCTGGTCTTAATTTGACTCTGCTTGTCCTCTACCAGGGAGCTAATAGTAATTAAAGAGGCCCAGACACTGTTGCATGGGGGGAGGGAGGGGAGTCATTTGGGTGAATGACTCAGGAGGAGCGCAGAGCAAATCAAATGTAATTGCAGTGGGACTGGTGCAAGAGCAGAGCTGGGAGAGAGGCTGATGGTCTGACGTGATGGGGGACAGAGGGAGGGCGGAGAGAAGGAGGACAAGAATGCGTGAGACTGAATGAGGACGAGAGCACGAGCGAGAAAGAGATGGAATCAACAATAATGAGAGAATGAATGAGAAATGAGACGGAGGGAGGGAAGGAGGTATTCAATTCAATAAAGCAGGGAGCTGCTCAGACGTCCAGAAAGGGGAGGGCAGGGTCGTACCAGCGCTCATCAGCCCTATAATGAAACCTACACACCAATGATTCACTAACACTGACACAGTGGTATACTGCCAGCGTCTCAAATGGAACCTTATTACCTATATAACCCATAGGGCTCTATTCAAAAGTAGTGCACTATATAGGGACGCCATTCGGGACGCACACTAATATACTGGCAGGAGGACACTGTGATGATACAAGGCAATGAACTGTCATGGAAGCCGATGTGATATAGTGTGGTATGGAAGGCTGGGTGATATTTAAGCAATACTACATGAGAGGCCGTGTGTTATGACATTTTTATCATGGCAGTGGCGTGGTTAGTGACCATAGCCACGAAGTGAAGCTCGAGTCCATAACAAATGGTCTTGAGTTTACTATTGCTTTTATACAACGGGTTACCAGCATTAAAAAGCCAGATTCCTTCCCAAACCATATATTTTTCATCAAAACGTGATGCTACATTCACTAACACTGGTTGTCAAGTGCAATTTTAAGCCTTCTCTTCGTATTGAATGCCATGTAAAGCAAAACTACCCAAGTGCTGGTTAGGGAAAGGGGGATACCTAGTCAGTTGTGCAACTGAATGCATTCAACTGAAATGTGTCTTCTGCATTTAACCCAACCCCTCGAATAGTTCCAGAACTTTGCAGGTTGCTATGGTGGCTCTTCCCCCTTGCTAGCTAACACAATCACTTCAGACTGAAGCTGGAAAGACAGCCAACACACTGCATTTTGTTTAGTTTTATCTGTTTTACTGTTGACATGTCTTTGTATAAACACATAAAATTGCGGATTTACGATTTCAACTGGCTGAGAAAAGCTGCCTGTCTGTCATGTCCCAACTCCCGAATTTCAACATTGAAACAATGTTGCAAATGTCGGAGATATTGTCTAGATGCTTTTTACAGTGGAGATCAAGTTTATACATTGCATGGCTGGGCAGATGAGACAGTGGATCTGTACAAGTATTAGTATTAGTAGTAGTAGTATTAGTAGTAGTAGTAGTAGTAGTAGTAGTAGTAGTAGTAGTAGTAGTAGTAGTGGCCATGTGTATGTTGTCTAGTATATCATGGGCAGGATGGACTTTAACAATGGGAAATCCAAACCAACCGTTAAAGTGTGATAACACAGGGAGGCTACTATACAAATGTATGTGAAGTGATGATTCAGTTGTGAAATCTTGCTTGTGGACTGATCAATTGGAAAATCTATGAGCTGTGTGGTGAATATTGTACGCATTGACTGAATGATGATTGAGATGGGTTACCATTGCAATACTATCAATATGATTTCTGTCAATAACCGCGGAGATATGCTAGCATTAGTATGATTATTAATTACATACCAGTGAGGACATTGGTTTTGACCTTGGCCTGTGGTATGAAATACAACCACTGAGCCAGTTCTCTTCCCATTTTGTGTGTGGGTGTGTGTGTGTGTCCCACATAGAAATAGAATGAATAGAACAGGCTTGGCAGTTCTAACCCCGACAATTTGACTAGTAAACTCATGGGTACTGTACAGTACACTCGCAATGGCTGCCTGGTATTGTGATGCAATCATGTCCATGGTAATTTGGAATGTTCTATCGACTGATGCTGGATTGCCATGGTAATGTAGAAAGTTAATTCAAATCATAGATGCGGTAAAGAGGTCAATCGGACTCCACCAATACAATGGAATTGTCATGGAAATACGTGGGGGAATGGGCAGTGGGGGGAATGATCCTGAATCTCCTCATTGCCCCCCAGCAAAATGTGCCCACATTTAGGCAATTGTTTATACAGTGCTTTCTGAAAGTATTCAGACCCCTTGACTTTCAGCCTTATTCTAAAATGGATTCAATCAAAAATCCTCAGCAATCTACACACAATACCCCATAATGATAAAGCGACAACCTGTTTAGACATTTTTGCAAACGTATAATAAAAAAAAAAAAACGTAATTACATAAGTATTCAGACCCTTTGCTATGAGGCTCGAAATTGATCTCAAGTGCATCCTGTTTCCATTGATCATCCTTGAGATGTTTCTACAACTTGATTGGAGTCCACCTGTGGTAAATTCAATTGATTGGACATGATTTGGAAAGGCACACACCTGTCTATATAAGGTCCTACAGTTGACAGTGCATGTCAAAGCAAAAACCATGCCATGAGGTTGAAGGAATTGTCCGTAGAGCTCCGCGGAATGTGTCGAGGCACAGATCTGTGGAAAGGCCAAACTGAGCAATCGGAGGAGAAGGGCCTTTGTCAGGGAGGTAACAAAGATCCCGCTGCTCACTCTGACAGAGCTCTAGAGTCCCTCTGTTTAGATGGGAGAACCTTCCAGAAGGACAACCATCTCTGCAGCACTCCACCAATCAGGCCTTTATGGTAGAGTGGCCAGACGGAAGCCACTCCTCGGTAAAAGGCACATGACAGCCCGCTTGGAGTTTGCCAAAAGGCACCTAAAGGCAATCAGACCATGAGAAACAAGATTCTCTCGTCTGATGAAACCAAGATCAATACCAAGCGTCACGTCTGGAGGAAACCTGGCACCATCCCTGCGGTGAAGCATGGTGGTGACAACATCATGCTGCGTGGATGTTTTTCAGCGGCAGGGACTGGGAGACTAGTCAGGATCGAGGCAAAGATGAACGGAGCAAAGTACAGAGATATCCTTGATGAAAACCTCCTCCGGAGCACTCAGGACCTCAGACAGGGGAGAAGGTTCACCTTCCAACAGGACAATGATCCTAAGCCCCAAGCCAAGACAACGCAGGAGTGGCTTTGGGACAAGTCTCTGAATGTCTTTGAGTGGCCCAGCCAGAGCCCAGACTTGAACCTGATCAAACAGCTCTGGAGAGACCTGAAAAAAGCTGTGCAGCAACGCTCCCCATAACCATGTAACGTCATGAAAATAAAATAACACTTAAAACCGTTTAAATAGGACTATATTCATTTTAGGATTTGTAATTATTTTATATTTTCATGTAGATAAACTTGACCTAATAGCAGGAGTGTTTACTAATGATTATTAGCAATTGTTTTGCTAACTTTGTCTCTCTATTCAACTTTCTGCATCTCCTCCTCCTCCCAACTGATGATGCGCAAGGGTGTAGGGTGTGCTATAGGCTACGGCCCTACAGTAAAAAAAAAAAAAGGCTTGATGTGTGGACTATCTTTTCAACAATGCACATTTTCAGTGCTTGCTAGTAAAACAAATTGGACTTCTTTTAAAAAAGGTTGGATGTGTCTGACTCTTCATTAATTATTCAGCAGCAGTCAACAAGGTTGTACAGGCTCTGAGGCCTATAATGCTCTAATGTTTGTGTAAAATGGACAATGTGCCATTCCACTCCAACCTGGCATGGTATAATTTGACAGAATTTATTTCTTCCTTTATAGCCCAGCTGTTTTTTGTTGTTGTTTGTTTTTTTACATTCAAATTATAATAGGTCCTCTCAGTATTGGAAACATCTTTCCAACACTCTCCCCCTCGATAATCAGCATCGCTGATAAATGGTTTATGGACATGTTGAGTGTATTTGTTTCTATTTCTATTGTCAATTTCATCTTCATACTAGAGTAGAGCTGTCCCCGTCATACTTTCCATGTCAATTCATTATCTTACAGCCTTCTTTCAGAAAGCCTAAGGTAGGCCTAGGCTGTTTTTGTATAGGTTTTAAGGAAAGCTGAAATAGGGAGAATGACGGTGGAGATGAAAAGAGGAGAGGGCAAAACAACACTGTTACCACTCTGCCTTGAAGGCTGTAGTTAGTCAGTGTGAGCCCTGAGTGAGAGAGGCAGCATGGAGACAGAGACCGTAAAAGCACAGGCACTGGCTAGCAGAGCAGCTGGCACAAGCCTCTCTTTATAGCTGCAGGCGAAGTGTGTGTGTGTGTATGTGTGTGTGTGTGCGTGCGCGTGTGCGTGTGTTTGCGTGTGTGTTTGACACCGGTGACATGCTGAGAGGAACAGAGTCAGTGGGTTCGGCAGGGAGCAGATAATTAACAGAAAGGCATCCATTAAAATAATAATATGGGCTTTGAATCTCGTCGGTAGACAGGGATCACATGGGTCAACGAGCCATTTACAGGCAGCATTAATGCCTTTTTAAAATGCCTGATGTCCTTAAATTGCCTTATAAAGTTATCCTTAGGCAGGGTTCTCTTTTAAAATGCCTTTTACCTAGACCATATGAGAGTCATAGTGGCAGGGATGGAGTAATTACTAGTTTGGTAAGAGTGAATGAGATGTAAAGAGCTGCTCAATGATCATTCTTTGAGTAGTTACTTTCACCTGTACATCTCCAACTTTGGACCATATGAGCTCAACCTACCACTCCTCAATGTGTCTCAACCATATCCTCACTGTCCCCAGTCCCCTTGTACCCCTTCAACCACAGCCATCTCTTGACACATGCTGTCCAAGTGTCCCTCCAATCTACTGTCCCCTTAAACTGTATGTCCCTCCAACCCACTCACCCCACCAATAGGCAAACAAATGTACTCCTCCACCAATGATTTCCCGCCTCCAACTCCCCACCCATGCCCCCTTATATCACCCCTCGCAGTTCCGCAGGTAGTCACTTACTATGTGCAGCTCCAGGTAGTCTCCCAGTCCCTCTGCGCTCTCCACCCTGACCAGCACGGCCTCCTTGAGCTGTGTGCTGAATCCCACCGCCAGCCGGTCTGCCCGCGTGCTCGGCCGGTCGTTGGGGGGCCAGGTGTATGTGATGAGGGCTCCTCCTCTCCCGAAGATGTAGGTTGTCCCAGCTGTGGACAGAAGAGGACCAATGTGTCATATATGATGGATACTATTCCATAGACCTATATCATGTGGTGCAGCGGAAGATCAAATCCAAAGAACAAACTATCGAAAACATAGCTTTGGTTTAAGGTAGGTGCTTGTCGTTGTCTGCTGTTGAGCCATAGCAGGTATGTCTTCCCTAACATGGCGCACACAAAGCAGTGCTTTCTGGGACAGAGCCTATTATCTCACATCAAAATCATTCCGTTTCTACAGAGTAACGTGGCAAGTCCAATTCCCCTTTCTCCTGGTTGTATTCTTCTGGCGCCGACTAATTATCGCTGCGTGGCAGGGGAGACAGAAGAGCAGGTGGAGAGAGGGAGGAGGAAGAGGAGGGAGGGACGAGGAAGAGGAAGGAGGGAGGGAAAGAAATTAGGAAAGGGGGTGACAACGAGGTGTGCGATGCGATGGTTGGAAGTGATGAAGTGCTTCTACCCCTAGTGATTGCTTCTACAAACAGCATTGCTTGCTGTTTTGGGGTTTTAGGCTGGGTTTCTGTACAGCACTTTGAGATATCAGCTCATGCAAGAAGGGCTGTATAAATACACTTGATTTGATGAAGGCAGTGAGAGAACAGTTCGAGGCAGAGTGTTCATCTGTTCCACCGCTACACCACTTTGCTCTGTTGTAGTGTTCCTGCTCAAAGGCATTAGGGCAGTTCAAGATGAGAGGAGATACATGGAAGGAAACTGCTCTAAAATGGCTGTCGGTATGAAGGCAGCCATGTTGTAGAGAGATTGAGGAACAGAGGCTGTAATAGTATCAGCAGCTCGCACACTCAGGTGCGAGTCCCCCCCCCCCTCTCTATTCGCCTCAGCATGAAGCACGTGATACCTCGGCTCTCTGGGTCCCAGCCTTCCAATCTCATTTTCTTTTCTAAATAAACAAGATGCGTGACTGAAATACTATAACTAGCCCACAGCATGAAAAAACGGCTTAGAGGAAGAAGATGCACAACAAAGGGTTTCGATTTCTCCCCTCCTCTATCTGTCAGGGAAGAATGCAGGGCATTGTGGGATAAATGTAAATTATGATGATGGGGATGAGGATGAGGATGAAGATGACAAAGAGTCATTAACACTAACATTAAATCAACACTACGCAATCCATAGACAATTCCAGATGTCATTCCCAGAGCAAAGTTTAACAATCAATACCTCTCTTTCTTGATTTGTCAGGGTAGAATGCAGAGCACTGTCAATAAATCAATAGAAAAGACGATGGTGACGACCACCTCATACAAACTCAGCAAAAAAAGAAACATCCCTTTTTCAGGACCTTGTCTTTCAAAGATAATTTGTAAAAATCAAAATAACTTCACAGATCTTCATTGTAAAGGGTTTAAACACTGTTTCCCACACTTGTTCAATGAACCATAAACAATTAATGAACATGCACCTGTGGAACGGTCGTTAGAGACTAACAACTTACAGACGGTAGGCAATTAAGGTCACAGTTATGAAAACTTAGGACACTAAAGAGGCCTTTCTACTGACTCTGAAAAAACCCCAAAGAAAGATGCCCAGGGTCCCTGCTCATCTGCCTGAATGTGCCTTGGGCATGCTGCAAGGAGGCATGGGGACTGCAGATGTGGCCAGGGCAATAAATTGCAATGTCCGCACTGTGAGACACCTAAAACAGCGCTACAGGGAGACAGGACCTGCACAGGATCGGTACATCCGAACATCACACCTGCGGGACAGGTACAGGATGGCAACAACAACTGCCCAAGTTACACCAGGAACGCACAATCCCTCCATCAGTGCTCAGACTGTCCGCAATAGGCTGAGAGAGGCTGGAATGAGGGCTTGTAGGCCTGTTGTAAGGCAGGTCCTCGCCAGACATCACAGGCAACAACGTCGCCTATGGGCACAAACCCACCGTCACTGGACCAGACAGGACTGACAAAAAGTGCTCTTCACTGATGAGTCACAGTTTTGTCTCTCCAGGGGTGATGGTCGGATTCGCGTTTATCGTCGAAGGAATGTGCGTTACACCGAGGCCTGAACTCTGGAGCGGGATCGATTTGAGGGTGGAGGGTCCGTCATGGTCTGGGGCGGTGTGTCACAGCATCATCGGACTGAGCTTGTTGTCATCTCAATGCTGTGCGTTACAGGGAAGACATCCTCCTCCCTCATGTGGTACCCTTCCTGCAGGCTCACCCTGACATGACCCTCCAGCATGACAATGCCACCAGCCATACTGTTCGTTCTGTGAGTGATTTCCTGCAAGACAGTAATTTCAGTGTTCTGCCATGGCCAGTGAAGAGCCCGGATCTCAATCCTGTTGAGCACGTCTGGGACCTGTTGGATCGGAGGGTGAGGGCTAGGGCCATTCCCCCCAGAAATGTCTGGGAACTTGCAGGTGCCTTGGTGGAAGAGTGGGGTAACATCTCACAGCAAGAACTGACAAATATGGTGCAGTCCATGAGGAGGAGATGCACTGCTGTACTTAATGCAGCTGGTGGCCACACCAGATACTGACTGTTACTTTTGATTTTGACCTCCTCTTTGTTCAGGGACACATTATTCAATTTCTGTTAGTCACATGTCTGTGGAACTTGTTCAGTTTATGTCTCAGTTGTTGAATCTATTTACGTTCATACAAATATTTACACATGTCAAGTTTGCTGAAAAAAACGCAGTTGACAGCGAGAGGACATTTCTTTTTTTTCCTGAGTTCATATTTAGAATATCTGCATCTCAGTTTACTCATATCGCAGTAAATCAACACTACATACTCTATTAGCAATTTAATTCCAGATGTCATGCCCAGAGCGAAGAGATTAACATCTCTTAAATTCAACACCTCTTACCACCGTAATAGCACAAACTCAACAGCTGCAAAGTACCTTTTGCGAAATAATCTTCAAAGAAACTTTATTTCCACTTCCCCCTCTAAGTGTATGATTTTTTTCTGTTTATTTTATTTAGTCCTTGTCCTGTGTGGTGGCAGGCCGGCTGTCTACAGAAGTGGTGGCCACCTGCTGTTACGGCGACCCTGCAGCAGCCCACTAAGCGAAGAGACAAAGAGGTGACGAGGCATCTAATGAGGTAGTCTGGCAGGTTCTCCCTGACTGAGCCCACGTCTTAGTGTTTCAGAGACACCCAACACCTGCTCCAGGTCTGCTAGACCACTGGTGTAGAGACAATGCATGCAGAGCCATGCTAACCACCAACCACCTCGCCCTTTTCTACACACAAGGGATGGGGTAAGAAAGAGGTGTAGACGTGAGACGTGGAGGGAGATGGAAGGGGTAGAAGAGGGAAAGCGAGAGGAAATGATAGAAAAAGAGTGGGAGAGGGGAAGCGGGAGAGAGAGAGAGAACAATAATACGAAAGAGATAGGAAAGGAGAGAGAGAGAAACTAACCATATTTCCATCCACAGTTTTTATGCGAGTACAGTCATACCGTATACAAATCCCGACAGCTGGGATGGAAACAGTTCATTTCAGTACAATTTTATAAATGGTGACAGATATTTTGATTGTTCGAGATGGTGGGATGTTTTTGTGTCTGTAAAATTAATTTTGCGAGAAATGGTAGTTGAAACGCCTTTAAGCACAAATATTGATTTAACGACCATCATAATAAAGTTGGAGTCACTCGATGATATGGTGTGTGGTCCTCCCACTAGGACTCGGGAAACCATTCAGTTTATTAGGCTGCAGATGAAATAAGATATGATGAACTTCACAGGGTGGTGAAAGTGCAAGTTGATCTCGATGCTCCTTTCCAATACATTTCGAGGGTCTCATTCTGGTGACATGATGATTGTTACTTGACTGTCGTTTGACAAATACAAATATTATCCATAATAATCGTGTAGACTAGTCTACCCACAGTGTATCTGTGATCTGTTGGCTGGAGCGCAGGTGTCAAAACCAGAGTAGACACATTTGCTATTTAACTATCGGTAGAGATGAAAATGCGATGGAAACACATTGAACTTTATATTTTTATTCGGTATATGAAAACTTAAGTGAAAAAGTACATTTTGTGTGCACTACGTCATCCCTCACTGATTTTTATCCACAACAAGTCCGTTTGGTGTAAACACACCACTGGTGGGAAAATGCGCATATTTTCTTTATGCAGATTTTTGAATATTTGCATGAAAATCTGGCGCCAATTAGACGGAAGCCTAGCTACCGAGAGAGATAAAAGGAGATGGAGGCAGTCCGAGAGAGAGTCTGAGCTATCAGCATAACTCCCTAAGTATCCACACTGCCCATTTGATACTTAAGACTGGAGTTAAAGCTAAATGAATAAGGCCTTGGGAGACTTCCTTCAGCAAACAAAACTCGGGGTAGACTATGGATTTTCCACTGACCTTGACCGGCCTGCCTCTAATCAAGCAATCTGTTCTCTCTGTTTCACTGGAATAACAATAATGATGGAAACACACCGTGGCACGTATGTTTATTTTGCAGACTGAAAAAAGAGCTAAATATTGAATGCGTTTGTCCAATTAGCTCGAGTTGTGATCGATGTCTGCCAATCAATGCTCTCTACCTGGAACAGAGAGGCATGAGGATAGATCAAACATCTCAGGATGCCCGTTGATTATTATTTCCATTTTCGGGGCCAAATTGGTAATTTGATTGGAAGAAAAAGAACATTTTGTTTTTGGTCGTGGCCGGTGGAAAAAATAATCAGAAAGCGCCCCCGAATCAAAAGTGTAATGGAAAAGCAGATTGATTTAAATTTTCCCTATACAGGGCAGTTGGAGTGTGTCGTGTGTGGTGGGGTTTGTTCTATTGGACACTCTCTGTGAATAGCCATTGATGTGGGCTAAAGCAAAGCATTCTGGGACACTTTTTCCCCACAACAGGTATAAAATAAACAGGTCATCACAGACACACAGCGAGACGGCAAGACCACACTAGATGTCTTTCATCCCCGACAGACCAGCGTCTACTGCATTCAGCCATTAACATGATGTATAACACTGTGGCTTATGTCAAAAGACTTCATTCATTTCAATGTTCTATGTAATTGTGTGATTCAGCCTTTCTGATGATTCACAGTGACGAAGGACAAGTTAATCCTGTAACTGGAACATGAACAACACTGTTTCTATATTTAATAGGGGCTAGACAGAGAAACAAGAAAGTGTCTCTTCAGACTCAGCCCTTAAACCCTCTCTGTCGTTGTTTCTGGTCATAAATGAACCACGTGGGTTGTTGGTGTAGTTAGTCCATGTGACAAAGGAGTTACACTGCTATGCAGATACCTTTTGAGAGCGGACAGAAACGTTGCAAAAGATTGGTTCTGAAGAGAAGCTTCACAATGGTTGACTGGATATTGCAGAAAGGACATTGCCCAACGCGAACTCTGTTGATCTCAACACGAACAGATGCAACAGAAACACGCGCGCACACATACAGTACCAGTCAAATGTTTGGACACACCTAGTCATTCAAGGGTTTAATTTATTTGGACTATTTTCTACATTATAGAACAGTAGTGAAGACATCAAAACTATGAAATAACACATATGGAATCATAAAGTAACCAAAAAAAGTGTTAAACAAATCCAGATCTATTTTATATTTGAGATTCTTCAAAGTAGCACCCTTTGCCTTGATGACAGCTTTGCACACTCTTGGCATTCTCTCAACCAGCTTCACCTGGAATACTGTTTCATCAGTCTTGAAGGAGTTCCCACATATGCTGAGCACTTATTGGCTGCTTTTCCTTCATTCTGTGGTCAAATCAAATCAAATGTATTTATATAGCCCTTCTTACATCAGCTGATATCTCAAAGTGCTGTACAGAAACCCAGCCTAAAACCCCAAACAGCAAGCAATGCAGGCGTAGAAGCACGGTGGCTAGGAAAAACACCCTAGAAAGGCCAAAACCACCTAGGAAGAAACCTAGAGAGGAACCAGGCTATGAGGGTCCAACTCATCCCAAACCATCTCAAATGGGTTGAGGTTGGGTGATTGTGGAGGCCAGGTCATCTGATGCAGCACTCCATCACACTCCTTCTTGGTCAAATAGCCTTTACACGGCCTAGAGGTGTGTTGGGTCATTGTCCTGTTGAAAAACAAATGATAGTCCCGCTAAGCGCAAACCAGATGGGATGGCATATCGCTGCAGAATACTGTGGTAGCCATGCTGGTTAAGTGTGTCTTGAATTCTAAATAAATCACCAACAGTGTCACCAGCAAAGCACCATCACACCTCCTCCTCCATGCTTCACGGTGGATCCACAAATGCGGAGATCATCCAGCCCCTACTCTGCGTCTCACAAAGACATGACGGTTGGAACCAAAAATCTCAAATTTGGATTTTCCACCGGTCTAATGTCCACTGCTCGTGTTTCTTGGCCCAAGCAAGTCTCTTCTTCTTATTGGTGTCCTTTAGTAGTGGTTTCTTTGCAGCAATGCGACCACGAAGGCCTGATTCACGCAGTCTCCTCTGAACAGTTGATGTTGAGATGTGTATTACTAGAACTCTGTGAAGCATTTATTTGTGCTGCAATTTCTGAGGCTGGTAACTCTAATGAACTTATCCTGTGCAGCAGAGGTAACTCTGGGTCTTCCTTTCCTATGGCGGTCCTCATGAGAGCCAGTTTCATCATACCGCTTGATGATTTTTGCGACTGCACAAAGTTCTTGAAATGTTCTGTATTAAATGACCTTCATGTCTTGCCATAATATGATGGACTTGGACTTTTACCAAATAGGGCTATCTTCTGTATACCCCCCTACCTTGTCACAACACAACTGATTAGCTCAAACGCATTAAGAAGGAAAGAAATTCCACAAATTAACTTTTAAGAAGGCACACCTGTTAATTGAAATGCATTCCAGGTGACTACCTCTAGAATCTGGTTGAGAAAATGCCAAGAGTGTGCAAAGCTGTTATCAAAGGGTGGCTACTTTGAAGAGTATAAAATATATTTGGATTTGTTTAACACTTTTTTGGTTACTACATGATTCCATATGTGTTATTTCAAAGTTTTGATGTCTTCACTATTATTTTACAATGTAGAAAATAGTAAGAATAAAGAAAAACCCTTGAATGAGTAGGTGTGTCCAAACATTTGACTGGTACAGTACGTGCTCACACACACTCACTCACATACACGCACACACACCTTTGGCAGTTTGACAATCTACTCCAGCGACTGCCACTGATACGGGGTTGATTGTGTCAGATAGCTATTTCTCTGTAGGCCCATAAAAAAAATGTAACTGCTGCTGGTAAGAGATTGGCCCATATTATCTAGCGTGAAAATAGTCTGAGGAAGCCTGGCCTTTTACTCTGATGGGGTGGGACAGAGTGTGTGTGGAATAGTGTGTGTATTTGAGTGAGTGTGTGTGTGTGTGTGTTTCAATGTGTGTGTGTCTGTGTGTGTGCAGTTCTCAAGCCCAATTTGATTGCATTGCAGAATTAACTTTCTGGTCCACCCCTATGGTGGCCACACTGCCTTTTAGATTCTGCTCTAAAGAGCAGTTTGACTTAACACTGACCATGACGACCAATGGAATTTAGAGAAAATAACACCTGTATCGCAATGGTATGGAGGCACAGGAGTGGAAACTCCATTGATTCTACAAACAAGTTTTGGGCTACAATAATTCACTAGCTTGGTTTTTTGGCAAACTGCTCGAGACCCTGCTCTTTCACTGTGTCACAAAATGGAGGGAATGGGATAAAGGAATGTACGGGAGGATAAGCGAAGGAGGGATGGAAAGGAGGGAGGTCAGAGACGAACAGTTTTACATGCAGATAAGGGGAACTTCTCTCTGAGGGTTGATAGGTAGGACGTCGATAGGTAGCCCGGATACATTACCAGGACTGCTTATCGATTATGCCAAAAATGCACTTCTGCCTGATGACACGTGCGATAGCTCTGGGGGCGTCTCTGGAATGCCACATCGAGAGTGATAATGGGCCGATTACAAAGATGTAATCACCAACAGTCACACGCGCCCTCCTGAATCAAACCACACACACACACACACACACACACACACACACACACACACACACACACACACACACACACACACACACACACACACACACACACACACACACACACACACACAACCCACTCCACCCACATACCCCCCACCCTCCCACTACGCAGCTGCAGGAACATTCTTGCCGGGCTCCTAATAACCTGCCAATCAAAGATTCCGGGGCAAACAGAGGTTCAGCCCTTGGACTCTCACAGTCTTAATTATTCCTCACATTCACAGGCTGCAGCACACCACACATTCACAGCGAATGATAGATTTTTGGGGGGGAAATAACGAGAAATGTGATATTAGCCAGGTTTCACCTCTGATTATGTCAATGGCGGGAACAGACAGCATCTTGGGGGCAGAGGGAGGAAAATGGTTCCTTCTACATGTGGCTCATTGGACGAACCAGAGTCAACGAGACACAGGGAAGAGTTTCAACGCGAGAAACCAACGTCTCCAGCACGGTCCCATCATTATTATGCAAGACTCTGGAAAGGTCAGGAGACTTTGTTCTTCCCTATATCTGAGAAGATACACCCCTGTGGTGGTTGCCTCGGCGATTTGTGCTCTTCTTGTTAGCGCACCGCGGGGCAAATTAGCATTAACATCATACTAATTACCCTCCGGTGTAAGAAAACAAACGAGGGCTAATGACTTGCACCTGTCGCTCCATCTCTCCATTGGTGACCTTATGAAAAAAGCGTCTCACCTCGTTGGAACCAGCCTTATGAAAATTTGAGGGGCGTAAAGTTCACAATGCACAACAACACATCCATCACTCTATTATGGGAAAGAACTCACATTAAAAGGGTATTGGGATGGAGAAATGTAGGAAAATGGACTCGTCTTGTACTGTGGCCTAAATAACAAGTACTCAGCCGTATGGACGAAGCTAGCTCCTAGTGTCTATTTTGCAAATCATATTCAAATTAAAAGAGACTATTGGCTCTCCCAGTAGCTTATAAAAGCATATAGCTCATTGATTCCATAAATGAAATTAGCCTTAAACATCTAGGAACCGAAAGGTTGCGTGTTCGAATCACAGACAACTTTAGCACTTTTGCTAATTAGCAACTTTGCAACTACTTACTACTTTTATCTACTTTGTAACTGTTAGCTAATCCTTCCCCTAACCCTAACCCCTAGCCTAATTAACATTAGTCCCCGAGCCACCTAGCTATGGTTGGAAATAACTCATTGGAATTCGTAACATACTGTATCATACGAATTGTAATTCGTAATATACAGTGCCTTCGGAAAGTATTCAGACCCCTTGACTTTTTCCACATTTTGTTACGTTACTGCCTTATTCTAAAATTGATTAAATAAAAACAATTCCTCAGCAATCTTCACATAATACCCTATAATGACAATGGGAAAATAGGTTTTTGAAATGTTTGCAAATGTATATATATATATAAACAGAAAAACCTTATTTACATACGTTTTAGACCCTTTGCTATGAGACTCCAAATTGAGCTCAGTGGCATCCTGTTTCTATTGAGCATCCTTGAGATGTTTCTACAACTTGATTGGAGTCCAGCTGTGGTAAATTCAATTGATTGGACATGATTTGGAATGGCACCCACCTGTCTATATAAGGTCCCATAGTTGACAGTGCATGTTAGAGAAAAAACCAAGCCATGAGGTTGACGGAATGGTCCATAGAGCTCCGAGACAGGATTGTGTCGAGGCACAGATCTGGGCATTAAAGGTCCCCAAGAACACAGTGGCCTTCATCATTCTTAAATGGAAGAAGTTTGGAACCACCAAGACTCTTCCCAGAGCTGGCCGCCCGGCCAAACTGAGCAATCGGGGGAGAATGGCCTTGGTCAGGGAGGTGGCCAAGAACCTGATGGTCACTCTGACAGAGATCTAGAGTTAATCTGTGGAGATGTGAGAACCTTCCAGAAGGAAAACCATCTCTGCAGCACTCCACCAATCAGGCCTTTATGGTAGAGTGGCCAGAGGGAAGAAACTCCTCAGTAAAAGGCACATGACAGCCCGTTGGAGTTTGCCAAAAGGCACCTAAAGACTCTTAGACCATGAGAAACAAGATTCTCTGGTCTGATGAAACCAAGATTGAACTATTTGGCCTGAATGCCAAGCGTCACATCTGGAGGAAACCTGGCACCATCCCTACGGTGAAGCATGGTGGCGGCAGAATAATGCAGTTAGGATGTTTTTCAGCGGCAGGGACTGGGAGACTAGTCAGGATCAAGGCAAAGATGAAAGGAGCAAAGTACAGAGAAATCCTTGATGAAAACCTGCCCCAGAGCTCTCAGGACCTCAGACTGGGGCAAAGTCTCAATGGAACAAGTCTCAATGTCCTTGAGTGGCCCAGCCAGAGCCCGGACTTAAACCTGATTGAAGATCTCTGGAGAAACCTGAAAATAACTGTGCAGCAACGTTCCCCATCCAATCTGACAGAGCTTGAGAGGATCTGCAGAGAAGAATGGAAGAAACTCCCCAAATAAGGTGTGCCAAGATTCTAGCATCAAACCCAAGAATACTCAAGGCTGTAATCGCTGCCAAAGGTACTCCAACAAAGTCCTGAGTAAAGGGTCTGAATACTTACAAATGAAGTCAGAAGTTTACACACACCTTAGCCAAAGACATTTAACCTCAGTTTTTCACAATTTCAATTGATCCTAGTAAAAATTCCTTGTCTTAGGTCAGTTAGGATCACCACTTTATTTTAAGAATGTGAAATGTCAGAATAATAGTAGAGAGAATTATTTATTTCAGCTTTTATTTATTTCATTATATTCCCCGTGGGTCAGAAGTTTACATACACTCAATTAGTATTTGGTAGCATTGCCATTAAATTGTTTAACTTGGGTAAAACGTTTTGGGTAGCCTCCCACAATAAGCTTCCCACAATAAGTTGGGTGAATTTTGGCCCATTCCTCCTGACAGAGCTGGTGTAACTGAGTGAGGTTTGTGGGCCTCCTTCGCACACGCTTTTCCAGTTCTGCCCACAAATTTTCTATGGGATGGAGGTCAGGGCTTTGTGATTGCCACTCCAATACCTTGACTTTGTTGTCCTTAAGCCATTTTGCCACAACTTTGGAAGTTTGCTTGGGGTCATTGTCCATTTGGAAGACCCATTTGCGACCAAGCTTTAACTTCCTGACTGATATCTTGAGATGTTGCTTCAATATATCCACATAATTTTCCTCCTCATGATGTCATCTATTTTGTGAAGTCCACCAGTCCCTCCTGCAGCAAGACACCCCCACAACATGATGCTGCCACCCCTGTGCTTCACGGTTATGTTGGTGTTCTTCGGCTTGGAAGTCTCCCCTTTTCCCTCCAAACATAGCGATGTTCATTATGGACAAACAGTTCTATTTTTGTTTCATCAGACCAGAGGACATTTCTCCAATAAGTACAATATTTGTCCTCATGTGCAGTTGCAAACCGCAGTCTGGCTTTTTATGGCGGTTTTGGAGCAGTGACTTCTGCCTTGCTGAGCGGCCTTTCAGGTTATATCGATATAGGACTTGCTTTAATGTGGATACAGATACTTTTGTACCTGTTTCCTCCAGCATCTTCACAAGGTCCTTCGCTGTTGTTCTGGGATTGATTTGCACTTTTCGCAACAAAGTACGCTCATCTCTAGGAGACAGAACGCGTCTCCTTCCTGAGCGGTATGACAGCTGCGTGGTCCCATGGTGTTTATACTTGCGTACTATTGTTTGTACAGATGAACGTGGTACCTTCAGGCATTTGGAAATTGCTCCCAAGGATGACCCAGACTTGTGGAGGTCTACAATTTGTTTTCTGAGATCTTGGCTGATTTCTTTTGATTTTCCCTTGATGTCAAGCAAAGAGGCACTGAGTTTGAAGGTAGGCCTTGAAATACATCCACAGGTACACCTCCAATTGACTCAAATGATGTCAATTAGCCTATCAGAAGCTTCTAAAGCCATGACATCATTTTCTGGAATTTTCCAAGCTGTTTAAAGGCACAGTCAACTTAGTGTATGTAAACGTCTGACCCACTGGAATTGTGATACAGGGAATTATAAGTGAAATAATCTGTCTGTAAACAATTGTTGGAAAGTGTACTTATATCATGCACAAAGTATATGTCCTAACCGACTTGCCAAAACTATAGTTCGTTAACAAGAAATTTGTGGAGTGGTTGAAAAAGAAGTTTTAATGACTCCAACCTAACTGTATGTAAACTTCCGACTTCAACTGTACGTAAATGTAATAATTCCATTTAAAAAATATATATAAATTAGCAAACATTTCAAAAAAACAGTTTTTGCTATGTCACTATGGGGTATTGTGTGTAGATTGATGAGGAAAAGGCTGTAACATAACAAAATGTAGAAAAAGTCAAGGGGTCTGAATACTTTCCCGAAGGCACTGAATAATACGAAATGGATGATGGACATCCACAAATAAATACATACCATATACAAAATGTAACATATCATACTACGTTTACTATTAATGGTGGCTGGGATGGAGAGTACTGGCGAAGCCAGTGCAAGTGACCTTCAGTCTGAGACAAGGTTACAGGAAGTTATGGATGGAGAGGTAGTGGACGGAGTGAGGTGGGCGAGTAGATGAAGAAGAGAGAGAAAAAGAGAGTGAGAGAGAGGGAGATAGAGAGATAAGAGAGAGAGAGAGATGTGTGTGCTTTTCATTCCTCTGTACTATATATTCTACAGACTGCAGGGCGTCCCACTTCAAAGGCGTTTGGGGATGAAGAGTGAAGAGATGAAAGGAAGACTGACGGACGGATGCCCTGTGTGTGTGTGTGTGTGTGTGTTCTTGACTGCGTTTGTGTGTTTGAGTGAGTGTGTTGGGTCTGACACATGAACAAGATGAGCTTTCATGCGTGGGTCAATCAACATGGGGGTTGGGCTTCTGCACAGCTGTTCTAGATGAAAGCTGTTTGCCGTTGCTGAAGCCTTCATGAAAAATGTCCTGTGAGTGGAAACAATTTCTGGCCATAGGAAATGCATTTTGCATCCCATTACTAAATATGGCTGGTGACTGAATTATCACTCACCCACACGGTACGGTAAGGAGATCCTGAGGTTCAGGTTGACCCGAGTGACCTCATCTACTGTGGTCACAGAGGAGTTAAAACCATCTAGATACCTTTAGTGTGGATACTATTGAAATAAGCTTGGACAGGGGTTAGATGGGGACAAATGTTGAAAACATTTCATAGCTGTCCGCAACCAAAGACCACAAAGGGCAGTGGTCAGCCATCTTAAATGTCATCGTCTGGAGCCGCATGTCAAAGGAGGATATTTCGTACAGCGAGGCCTGCCAAAGACAGAGGAGCTGAAGATAGGAAGTAAAACGACTGTCTGTCCAATGGACAGACCCCTTCAAGGAAAAACGAATTGAGCAAAACCAATAATGGGACGAGATAAAGCCCGAACAAAGGTGCGCAAGGGGAACAGGAAAGGAGATTCACTGTGGCGTGTCTTGAACCAGAACATTTAGCTGGAAGCATCCCTCTCTCCTTCTCTCCTTCTATCAAATCTCTCCTTCCATTAAAGCTGGTAGTGAGTGGTTCAAACAAAGCTCTCTCCTCCTGCATCTGCAGCTGCACACGCCCCCTTACTCGGGGGGCGGCAGGTAGCCTAGTGGTTAGAGCGTTGGGCCAGTAACCGAAAGGTTGCTGGATAGAATCCCCGAGCTGACAAGGTATAAATCTGTTGTTCTGCCCCTGAACAAGGCAGTTAACCCACTATTCCCCAGTAGGCCGTCATTGTAAATAAGAATTTGTTGTTAACTGACTTGCCTAGTTAAATAAAGGTTAAATAAAAAATAAAAATAAAACAGCCATGTAGCTTTCCTCAATTCATTGGTCTTTATATCCTCTTCAATCTTCTCTCATCACCCCTGTCTCTCTCTTTTTCCCCCTTACTCTCTCTCCCTTTCCCGCTCTCTTTCCCCATTCTCCCACCTCCCTCACTTCCTCCCTCTCCCTCTTTCTTTCCCTCCCTCCCTCGCTCTCTCTGCCAGTGGTACATAGCAGGCTGCTGTTACATAGCCCCTCCATGTGTTGGCCGGCTCTGCCAGGGTGGACCAGCCAGCCAGGCTGAACCACAGTAAATAAGGCATATTAACAGAGAGGAAGAAGCAATAAGCAAACACATAAACAAACAAAAAAACGAATACTGGAGGGTCTGGAGGAGGAGGAGGGCTGGATGGTTGGGTTGTCACTAGTTACCACAGCCACAAAGTCTGGCAGCGTTCGAAAGGGCATCTCCCGGCTGCAACGTTACGCAACAGGATAAGACGACTGATTCTTAGGCCTTCTGGATGGCTTCTCCTCAGGCTATGTATGTACAAGTTGAAAGTCTATCCTGATGTATGAATCTGTAATTCTACACACGTGGTGCAGGGCAATTATTCCTTCCAAAGCTGTCTATAGGGGTTGATAGAATTTAATGCAGCTTTCCCGCTCTGTGGAAACGTACACAAAACCAAAGCATAAAGAGATGTGCCAGTCAGCTAAAAGGGCATCAGGCAGCTATTCATCTGGCGCCTCAGACTCATTTGGTGTCTATGGCCGCCAGTGGAAACACAGCTTATCTTCGTGTCAGCCAATTTGGGACTGCTTAGAGACTGCTGAAGGCAGGGCAAAAGGGTTGAAAATCAGGATATATAGAAATCACATATGCCACATTGAGCTCACTGACTGGAATAGGAAGCCAGATTGTTGTGTGTTTTGTGGGGTGGGGGGGGTGGGGGGGGGGGGGGGGTGAAGGGGCTGGAGAAGGGACCTTTTCTACTGCAGTAGTGACAGAAACCCCATAGGCAGCCATTGTTTTACTTAAGTAGTGCTTGCCGAATCATTCATGTATTTGAATAGTGGCCCTTTGAAACTTGACGTGTCAGCTGAGATCTCCATACGTTATATGTCCATATGTTTGTGCTGTATTTATGTTGTTGACTGTTTGTAAATGTTCAGGTCCCATCTCTCATATGTAATTTGTCCTCTGCTCTTGGAAATAGCTGGAGGGGACGATCAGCCAAAAACAATGGCCATATAAAAATGATTTTGATAGATTCCTGTTTAAGAGAGTCAAACAGAGCTCCAGGCCAGTTCAGAAGCTATACACCATATTTGTAAACTACTTAGGAATCATTGATGTGATGGATAACAAATATATTATGGATTTCTCAAAGCTCAAGCGACTTCCTATTAAGGAGAAACTTTGCAAATACCAAAACACAAAAACACTGTAAAGAATTGCATTTGAAACATCCAATTTTCTTTTAACTGTGTCCTATATGTCCATGTATTACTAAATACACAAAGTCATGTCCCATTAACGTATAATATTGTGACATTAACATAGAAAGGAAAGTAAATACTTTTTCAGCCTGGTAATAAAACTGAAAAAAGAAGCTCCCAAAAAACAAAAAAACTGTACTTTGACTTAATGACATGAGTCAGGCACGCTAGTATACACGCAGCACACAGACATCTTGTGAGCTAGAATAACTAGCCTCCAATAAACAAAAACAAATTTCCCGAGCACGTAGCCCCGTGTACGCTCTGTGGCTAATTCCTCTCATTAGCGAGCCAACGAGGGCGGCGTGACGCACATTTCATCCTGCATTTGTGTCGACAACATCTCCAACACAGCCTCAACCAGAGCCACGAGACCGTGAGAAATTACGCTTGCCTGAAAACCACGTTTTCCCTCCAAAACAGAACAACTGCTTTTATCATTGTAATTATGTCCAGTGTAACAGATGTTTGAAGGACTGTATTAGATTGGTTTCGAGAACGTCATAGATGAGGACCATAAAGGCATTGAGGTCTCTACACTCTCCATATTTGCCTTGGAAATGTTTCTTTCAAGTATTTTTTGTTACTTTTGGTGCAACAACACCTTTCTGTTGTCTGTACTTACAGTTGAAGTCGGAAGTTTACATACACCTTAGCCAAATACATTTAAACTCAGATTTTCACAATTCCTGACATTTTATCCTAGTAAAGATTCCCTGTCGTAGGTCAGTTAGGATCACCACTTCATTTTAAGAATGTGAAATGTCTGAATAATAGTAGAGAGAATGATTTATTTTAGTTTTTATTTCTTTCATCACATTACCAGTGGGTCAGAAGTTTACATACTCTCAATTAATATTTGGTAGCATTGCCTTTAAATTGTTTCACTTGGGTCAAACGTTTCGGGTAGCCTTCCACAAGCTTCCCACAATAAGTTGGGTGAATTTTGGCCCATTCCTCCTGACAGAGCTGGTGTAACCGAGTCAGGTTTGTAGGCCTCCTTGCTCGCCCGCGCTTTTTCAGTTCTGCCCACAAATTTTCTATGGGATTGAGGTCAAGGCTTTGTGATGGCCATTCCAATACCTTGACTTTGCTGTCCTTAAGCCATTTTGCCACAACTTTGGAAGTTTGCTTGGGGTCATGGTCCATTTGGAAGACCCATTTGCGATCAAGCTTTAACTTCCTGACTGATGTCTTGAAATGTTGCTTCAATATATCCACATAATCTTCCTCCTCATGATGCCATCGATTTTGTGAAGTGCACCAGTCCCTCCTGCAGCAAAGCACCCCCACAACATGATGCTGCCACCCCCGTGCTTCACAGTTGATCAGTTCATCAGACCAGAGGACATTTCTCCAAAAGGTACGATCTTTGCAGTTGCAAACCGTAGTCTGGCTTTTTTATGGCAGTTATTAAGCAGTGGCTTCTTCCTTGCTGATATGTCGATATAGGACTCGTTTTACTGTGGATATAAAAAAATAATTTTACCCCCCTTTTCTTCCCAATTTCGTGGTATCCAATTGTTAGTAGTTGCTGCCTTGTCTCATCGCTACAACTCCCGTACGGGCTCGGGAGAGACGAAGGTCGAGAGCCATGCGTCCTCCGAAACGGACCGCCCAGTCGCGGCCGGCTGCGACAGAGCCTGGGCTCGAACCCAGAGTCTCTGGTGGCACAGCTAGCACTGCGATGCAGTGCCTTAGACCACTGCACCACCCAGGAGGCCAGATATAGATACTTTTGTACCTGTTTCCTCCAGCATCTTCACAAGGTCCTTTGCTGTTGTTCTGGGATTGATTTGCACTTTTCGCACCAAATTATGTTCATCTCTAGGAGGCAGAACGCGTCTTCTTCCTGATTGGTACGACGGCTGCGTGGTCCCATGGTGTTTATACTTGCATACTATTGTGTGTACAGATGAACATGGTACCTTCAGGCGTTTGGAAATTGCTCCCAAGGATGAACCAGACTTGTGGAGATCTACAATGTTTTCTTCTGAGGTCTTCGCTGATTTCTTTTGATTTTCCCATGATGTCCCCATGATGTCAAGCAAAGAGGCACTGAGTTTGAAGGTAGGCCTTGAAATACATCCACAGGTACACCTCCAATTGACTCAAATGGTGTCAATTAGCCTATCAGAAGCTTCTAAAGCCATGACATCATTTTCTGGAATTTTCCAAGCTGTTTAAAGGCACAGTCAACTTAGTGTATGTAAACTTCTGACCCACTGGAATTGTGATACAGTGAATTATAAGTGAAATAATCTGTCTGTAAACAATTGTTGGAAAGAGTACTTGTGTCATGCACTAAGTAGATGTCCTAACCGACTTGCCAAAACTATAGTTTGTTAACAAGAAATTTGTGGAGTGGTTGAAAAACAAGTTTTAATGACTCCAACCTAAGTGTATGTAAACTTCCGACTTCAACTGCAGCTAGAACATTCTTCAGCAAATCTTGACACTTATTGGACTCTGTTCGCAGTGGAAAAAAAGATGAACACAGAATGTTCCTGTACAACAAGACGTGTTTACCCTGATCGCTATAATATCCTAATACATTTCTACAGATGATACATACAGTAACATCACTTTGAACACGCATGTGCTACAGACATACCTTGAAAACACAGCACAAGTTCTACACTACGCTACTGACAAGTCCAATAAAACGATATGTCCTCTGAAAAGTGAGGCTTTGCATGACTTTATTTCGCCTCAATGCCTCTCTACACCCGGGGATGTGGCGAGAACACTCAGGAAAAAAGTCCTAAGACGATCATTCCAAAGTGGAGCTGATTTCATACAGAGACCCCTTCCTCCTTTCTCTTCCTTCTATCCTCCTCATTCTCATTCTCTCTCTCGGCAGATTAAAAAAAAGAGGTTTCACGGATGCCATGAGACATTAACTTCTTCCCACATGAGGCGCCATAGGATGTGGTGGTTCCCAATTTCTCCTGTTCTTTTTCGCTCTTTCACTCTCCCTCTCTCTCTTTCTGTCTCTGTCTTTCTCTGTCCCTTTCTCTCTGTCTCCATCTGTCCCTTTCTCTCTGTCTCTGTCTGCCTCTCAATTCAATTCAATTCAATTCAAAGGGCTTTATTGGCCTGAGAAACATATGTTTACATTGGCAAAGAAAGTGAAATAGATAAATAAAAGTGAAATAAACAGTCAAAAATACACCATCCAAAGTATAATTAAAAATGGACAGTAAACATTACATTCACAAGTTTCAAAGGAATAGCCACAATGTCAAATGTTATATTAGGGCTATCTACAGTGTTATAATGATGTGCAAATAGTTAAAGTACAAAAGGGAAAATAAATACACATAAATATGGGTTGTATTTACAATGGTGTTTGTTGTTCACTGTTTGCCCTTTTCTTGTGGCAACAGGTCACAAATCTTGCTGCTGTGATGGCACACTGTGGTATTTCAGCATTTCAGTTTTGGAATTCTCTCTCTCTTTCAGCTGTTGGTGCGTGAAGGTGCGTTGTCTGTGAAGCACCTTCACTGTAGTCCAGACGGTCATTATAAGCATGGATTCCACTATCAGAACAACGGGGAAAGGAGACAAAGGAAAACAGACCCCAAAAAAAGGCTTATTATTGACCTGCTATTTTCCTGGCGGAAAGGTGAAGCAATGGTGCTTTTCTGACAAGTGAGATGAAATGTCTTGTGGACTGTGTCACCAGAAAAGGTGTGTGTGTGTGTATGTGTGTGTGTGTGTGTGTAAGAGCGAGAGAGACAGCTTCCCAACCTGATAGTGCAGGGGCAGGCCAGCCATCAGTCAAAAGCCCCACTCTGACAATGCCTATAGCTAGAACCCTCTATTGGCTTGTCAAACAGTGATCCTGATTTAGTCAAAACATGGCGTCTATCTCAGCTGTATGTTGTATAGACTGTAGCATGGGGCAGGAGGGAGGGAGCAAAGCGTTGTCAGCCATGACAGAGGCATGGTTAAGATGACTGCAGGGCAGTGGAGGCTCCTCAGAGGAGGAAGGGGAGGAACATCCTACTCAGTGAATTTCAGAAGAATAGCAATAGTGAAACATTAAAGTTCTTAGTTTTAGAACTTTAATAAAACTACACTACTATCAATACTGTATATTCACGTCACCAAAGAACCGATAAAAACACGGTTTAGCAATGAAGGTCTATAGTAGCCTCAACAGCTACTACAGACAGAGTGCATAGTGTGGTTGGAGGACAGCTATTTTCCATCCGCCTCTGGGTACATTGACTTTAATACAAAAGGCTCTTGGTTCTCAACCCCTTCCATAGACTTACACAGTAATTATGATGACTTCTGGAGGATGTCCTCCAACCTATCAGAGCTCTTGCAGCATCAACTGACATGTTGTCCATCCAATGAAAGGATCAAAGAATGAATCTAGTACTGAAAGCTAGAGCTAGCTAGCACTGCAGTGCATAATGTGGTGAGTAGTTGACTCAAAGAGAGAGAAAGTCAACAGTTTTGAACAAATTAATTTCTTCAAAAGTTAAGGAGATGCAGCATAGAGAGAACTATATTTAGTTGTATTTTTTCACTTTCACTTAGCTAGATAAGGCAGCTAATTTAGCCTACTCAACAACCTGACTGAAAAAGAGAGGCATGCTATTTATGTTAGCTAGCTGGCTAAGGCTATCCAACACTCCAACTCTTCCGAGTCAAGGTAAGCTTTCGGTTTAATTAATTGATTGCCACCATCTGTTGGTGTAACTGCTAAACTGCTAAACTGCTTGCTATACACTGTACTATGTGAATGTACACATGGGTTGGATTGTGGGTTTACTAATGTGTTAGTTCTATGCTGACTATGACGTTAGCTAATATGGTGAGAATGATGTAGGCTGTGTGTAGCGGTTATGGTATGAAGGTGTGGCTTGGAGAGGTTTTTTCACCTGGCCACAGACAGCTGTTGTGTTGTGCACTGAAGTCCACAAGCGAAGGGAACACGTGAGAGGAGGAGAGAGAGCCTAGATGTGATGATGCTGTTTGTATGGCTGCTATGAAAGTGAACTGTGTGTGCAGGTGATCAGATTTATTCCGCTGATTCTGTTGCAAAACGTTTATTAAACGGAAGCAATTGGAACGAAACGGGTATGTACCCACCTGATATTGTCCAATAGAAATGGATAGTACGATACCAGTATCGCAATATTTTGTCCAAATCAAAAATAAAAACACGAAGCAGAACAAACTCTTTCGTCCTTTAAAAATCTTATGTATATGAAATATTGAGTGCTTTAGCTTGGAAAATAAATAAATGTGACTCTGGATGACAACAATATTGATGTATGTTTCCAACATTAGGGCTGTTTTTCTAAAGAAGTTAAATACTCTTTGTGTTTTATTTCCTTGCCAAGATACTAATGAGTATTGCGATACCACTCATTGTCCTGGCCTTAATGATTACAACCAAGATCAGCTAGATGCAGGCAAGAGTGTGCAAGGTGGGATTTAATGTGTCGTTGTCTGTCACCTTGATTACTCCAATTTGTCTCTAGACCTGTGTACCTACGTTCTAAACTTCCATTTGTAGGCTAGGTTGTAGCAACCTCATGATGGGTATAGGGCAAATTCAAGTATCATGTAGTAGCCGAAACCTATCATTGTTACATTGAGCTGGGTGAAATGGAATATGAATGACAGTCAACCAATATGCTGTAATAGAAATAAGGCAATGTTAATAAAAAAAAGAAATCATCCTCCCTAATCTTTAACGACACCAACCCCCACTGCTGCAGTGGTGCGAGAGGGTTGATACTTATTCTCTGCCTTCTCTGCCTCTCCATCTGCTTCTGCTGTTACCACAAGGCAATTACAGAGAGAAAAGGCGATAGAGACAAAATTGGCTGACCCAGACCTCTCTCTCCCTCTGCTTCTTTCCTCCCCCTCTCTTTTTCTGCCGTTGGCATTCTCTCCCTCCCCTTTTCATTCAACTCACCCCCCTCTCTCCATCCCTACCTCATTCTCTACATCTCTCAGCGGATAGCTGGCACAGTGCAGAGGTAGCCAACGGGCTTGTCCTGGGTTTGTAGGAGGCCTTGCTGTTCCTAATGAGACACTCGGTCAAATATCAGTTTCTCTGCCAGACCCTCCCCTCAGGTAGAGTGATACACAGGGAAGGAATGAAGGAAAGAAGGGAGAGAGAGAGAGAGAGAGAGAGAGAGAGAGAGAGAGCGAGGGATGGAGAGAGAGAGAGAGTTACTGAGATAGAGGGATAAAGAGAGAGAGGGATAGAGTTATGGGGATAGTAAGAGAGAGATAGAGGGATAGAGAGAGAGAGGGAGAGGAAGAGGGATAATGAGAGAGAGATAGAGGGATAGAGAGAGAGGGAGAGGGATAGTAAGCGAGAGAGCTGGGTAGAGATAGAGGGAGAGAGAGAGAGGGAGATAGTAAGAGAGAGAGAGAGAGAGTGCTAGTACGATAAGAGCGCCTCAACATGAAAATGACACATACGCCCAGGCCGTGAGCAGGCAAACAGGCCCAACCCCCACTCTTACACTAGCCCAAGACGATGGCATGTACCAGATGCTCAGCAGGCTCTGCTCACACTTACTGGTCTGAGGCCAAATCACACGACTAACACCATTGGACACTTTATGGAACACAAAGCCTTCACTATCTCATCCTAGAATATCCAATGCCTGAGGTCATCTGCCTTTGGCCTAAAGAGCAGGAACTAGGACTTCACCAAATAAATCAGAAATACAGGCATTGTCATCCCACAAGAACATGGTATTGAGGAGATGGACCCACTGGTTGCCCTCTAGGTTTCAGAGAGCTGGTAGTCCATTACACCAAACTACCAGGTGTGAAACAGGGAAGGATCTCAGGGGGTATGCTAATTTGATATAGAGCAGACCTAACTCACTCTATTAAATGAATCAAAACAGGATCATTTTACATTTGTCTAGAAATTCTAAAGGAAATGATCTCAACAGAGAAAAATGTCCCCCTATGTGTTACCTATATCCCCCCACTAGAATCCCCATACTTTAATGAAGACAGCTTCACCATCCTGGAGGGGGAAATCAATCATTTCCAGGCCCAGGGACATGTACTAACTAGTCGGTGGCGACCTAAATGCCAGAACTGGACAAGAACCTGACACCCTGAGCACACAGCGGGACAAACACCTGCCTGGAGGGGACAGCATTCCCTCCCCCATTTGCCCCCTAGTCACAACTATGACAACATAACCAACAAAAACGGGTCACAACTCCTGCAGCTCTGTCGCACGCTGGGTATGTACATAGTCAAGGGTAGGCTTTGAGGGGACTCCTATGGTAGGTACACTTATAGCTCATCTCTTGGCAGTAGTATTGTAGACTACTTTATCACTGGCCTCAACTCAGAGTCTCTCAGAGTGTTCACAGTCAGCTACTGACACCCCTATCAGATCACAGCAGAATCACAGTCTACTTCAAAAGAGCAAGACTCAATCATGAGGCATCAAAGCCATTGGAACGGAATAATATTAAGAAATGCTATGAATGGAAGGAAAGTAGTGTGGAAACATACACACTGTAATAGTAAAGGTGTAAACTTGGCAGTAGAAAACCTAAACAGTATATTTGACCTCTCAGCTTCCCTATCAAATCTAAAAATGTCAAACAGAAAACAGAAGAAAATTTACAACAATGAAAAATGTTTTGATGAAGAATGCAAAAACCTAAGAAATAAATTGAGAAACCTATCCAACCAAAAACATAGAAACCCAGAATCCTGAGCCTACGCCTTTACTATGGTGAATCACTAAAACAATACAGAAATACACCACGGAGAAAAAAAAGGAACAGCACGTTAGAATCAGCTCAATGTAATTGAAGAATCCATAGACTTTAACCACTTCCTGGAAAATTGAAAACACTAAACAAACAACAACATGAAGAGTTATCTATCCAAAACGGAGATGTATGGGTGAACCACTTCTTCAAGCTTTTTGGGCCTATAACAAAGAACAAACAGCAAAAACATATACATGATCAAATACAAATCTTAGAATCAACAATTAAAGACCACCAGAACCCACTGGATTCTTCCATTACATTGAATGAACTACAGGACAAAATACAGACCCTCCAACCCAAAAAGGCCTGTGGTGTGTGATGAAATTATAAAATATACAGACCACAAATTCCAATTGACTATACTTAAACTCTTTAACATCTTCCTTGGATCTGTCTTCTTCTTCTTTTATAAATAAGGACTGATAACCCCAATGCACAAAAGTGGAGACAAATTTGACCCCAATAACTACTGTGGGATATGCGTCAACAGCAACCTTGGGAAAATCCTCTGCAATATCATTAACAGCAGACTCGTACATTTCCTTAATGAAAACAATGTACTGAGCAAATGTCAAATTGGCTTTTTACCAAATTACCATACGACAGACCAGGTATTCACCCTGCACACCCTAATTGATAAACAACCCCTAATTGACATACAAACAAACCAAAACAAGGCAAAGTCTTCTCATACCTTGTTGACTTCAAAAAAGCTTTCGACTCAATTTGGCATGAGGGTCTGCTAAACAAATTGATGGAAAGTGGTGTTGGGGGAGACACATTATAAAATCCATGTACACAAACAACAAGTTAAAATTGGCAAAAAAACGTGGGGTGAGACAGGGATGCAGCTTAAGCCCCACCCTCTTCAACATATACATCAACGAATTGGCGAGGGCACTAGAACAGTCTGCCACACCCGGCCTCACCCTACTAGAATCTGAAGTCAAATGTCTACTGTTCGCTGATGATCCGGTGCTTCTATCCCCAACCAAGGAGGGCCTACAACACCACCTAGATCTTATGCACAGATTCTGTCATACCAGAGCCATGACAGTTAATCTCAGTAGGACAAAAATAATGGTGTTCCAAAAAAGGCCCTAGAGCACACAAAAAATATACATACCTCGGCCTAAACATCAGCTCCACAGGTAACTTCCACAAAGCTGTGATCGAGCTGAGAGACAAGGCAAGAAGGGCCTTCTATGCCATCAACAGGAAAAATTAATTTGACATACCAATTAGGATCTGGCTAAAAATACTTGAATCAGTTATAGAGCCCATTTCCCTTTATGCATGTGAGGTATGGGGTCCGCTCGCCATCCAAGAATTCACAAAATGGGACAAACGTAAAACACCAAATAATGCATGCAGAGCAGAATTAGGCCGATACTCGCTAATTATAAAAATCCAGAAAAGAGCCGTTAAATTCTACAACCACCTAAAAGGAAGCGATTCCCAAAACTTCCATAACAAAGCCATCATCTACAGAGAGATTAACCTGGAGAAGAGTCCCCTAAGCAAGCTGGTCCTGGCGCTCTGTTCACAAACACAAACAGACCCCACAGATTCCCAGGACAGCAACACAATTAGACCCAACCAAATCATGAGAAAACAAAAAGATAATTACTTGATACATTGTAAAGAATTAACAAAAAACAGAGCAAACTAGAATGCTATTTGGCCCTAAACAGAGAGTACACAGCGGCAGAATACCTGACCACTGTGACTGACCCAAACGTAAAGATAGCTTTGACTATGTACAGACTCAGTGAGCATAGCCTTGCTATTGAGAAAGGCCGCCGTAGGCAGACCTGGCTCTCAAGAGAAGACAGGCTATGTGGACACTGCCCACAAAATGAGGTGGAAACTGAACTGCACTTCCTAACTTCTTGCCAAATGTATGACCATATTAGAGACATATATTTCCCTCAGATCACACAGACCCACAAAGCATTTTAAAACAAACCCAATTTTGATAAACTCCCATATCTATTGTGTGAAATATCACAGTGTGACCTGTTGCCACAAGAAAAGGGCAACCAGTGAAGAACAAACACCATTGTAAATACAACCCATATTTATGTTTATTTATTTTCCTTTTTGTACTTCAACTATTTGCACATAATATGACATTTGTAATGTTTTTATTATTTTGGAACTTTTGTGAGTGTAATGTTTACTGTTCATTTGTATTGTTTATTTCACTTTTGTTGATTAGTAGTTCACTTGCTTTGGCAAACATATGTTTCCCATGCCAATAAAGCCCTTAAATTGAATTTAATTGAGAGAGGGATAGTAAGAGAGATAGTAAGAGAGAGAGAGAGAGGGATAGTAAGAGAGATAGTAAGAGAGAAAGATAGAGATAGATTGAGAGAGAGGGATAGAGAGAGAGAGGGATAGAGAAAGAGAGAGAGAGAGGGATAGTAAGAGAGAGAGAGAGAGAGATGGATAGTTGGAGAGAGAGAGAGGGATAGAGAGAGAGAGAGAGAGGGATAGGGAGAGAGAGAGATGGATAGAGTTCGAGAGAGTGAGAGAGGGATAGAGAGAGAGAGAGAGGGATAGAGAGAGAGAGAGAAAGAGAGAGAGAGAGGGATAGAGATGGAGAGAGTGAGGGGGGGGAGAACGGGGGAGCGAGAGAAAGAGAGAGAGAGGATGTTAGAGATAGAGAATGGGGAAGGATGGAGAATTGAGTTAAGATGACGAGGGAGAGCGAGAGTGTAGAGGAGTGAGAGAGTGAGAGACGGGGGCAGAAAGAGAGGGAGGGGTACAAGAGAGAAAAAAGGAGGGGTAGAGATAGAGAACACCAGGAGGGAAAATGGCTCACTAATCACAAAAAGATCAGAGTACAGGAGAAAGGAAGAGATGGAAAGAGAATAGACTACCTAGCGTACCTAAACCACCTTTGAGCACTCATTCCCACAGAACAGTCTCCTCCTTACCATGCACCATTAACTGTTTCCACAGACAGGCACCAAGCATACTGTACGTAGCACAAGACTGGTCTAGACTAGAAAACTGCAGCCTCAGTGTGACAAGCTGGTTGGGGGTATTGAAATGTTCTCCAATTGTTTTATTACACAGTGATCCGCACAGTGATTGAGAGAAGGATGAGTAAGAGACTCATTCGAGGGAGTGCAGTCCCTTTCCCAATATTTTATGCATGCATGGAGGGAAGGAGAGAGGAAAGGAACGGGGTAGCGAAAAAAATGATGTGTAAGGGACATGGTGTCCGGATCTACTCAACTACACAGTGATACAGCAACACGGAGGGATATAGGCAGGGAATCGTGGGTAGTGAAGTTGTATGTTGCCACTCCAGCTAGGGATGAGAGAAAAGCTGAAATGACATTTTGTGTTTACGCTCAAATACTTTGAGGACCTGCGTGTAGGTAGATGTTTGGTTGTGTAAAAGCCTGTGTCTGTCGGTGCAATTGTGTATTTAGGACGACAGTACACAGTGAACAAAAGAAGGAATAAACATGTGTGTGAGTTGTGTTCCCTAGGACGTGAACAGAAACAGAACATGCCTGTCAGCTCAACTGGAGAGAGAGCGAGAGAGAGAGAGGGGTGGAGAGAGAGAGGGAGACAGAGAGGAAGGGGGAGACGAAGAGGGGGAACAAGAGAGAAAGAGGCGGAGAGGCACAGAAGAGATAGAGGGAGAAAGAGAAATGGGAGCGAGAGAGAGGAAGCGGGAGAGAGAGAATGAGGGAGAGATCGAAAGATCGTAACTGTGAGAGAGAAAGGAAAGGGTGGGGCTCAAGTTGCATCCCTGTCTCACCCCACGGATCCCTCCCTCCCTCCCTCCCTCCCTCCGCTTTCCTCACAGATACAGGGTGGTTTTGTAATGGAATTGACTGTCTTAACCGAACAGCAGTGTGGCACAGGTCCGCCTCGTCTCAACAATATGCATGACACGGTCGTTTGTCATGTACCGCCTGTGATCCCCCTGCCAATGAGAATTTGGCCTCTGTCCTGGTTGTTCACTATTCACTTTGCAGAGACCCAAGTCAGTCACTGTCAGGGCTGGAGGATTGCGGGGGACATTTGCACAACATGTCTGCCATTGTTGTTGCTTTTGCATGGTGTCCTTTTGGAAAAGGCAGATATGGACGAGGAGCTTTGTTGATGTTGTTGAGAAGAGTTTGAAAGAGGATTTGAATGGAGGCTCTGGGGTCTAAACATAAGGATTGAGTTCTTCTGTTGCATTAGTATTCTCTCCCGTCTAGATACTGTATGTGTCCTCTCTCTAATAGGTCGCTGACTTATTCCCCCAAAAGGGATCAAGAGATAATCAACACCCAATCATTATCTGTCTATAAGTGTTGCCAGTGTTGCTGCGTTGTCCATTGGGCAGACTCGGCCCACGTCTCTTATCCTTCACAGCCACCATTTTCTCTCTGCATGCTCCCATTTTGTTGGTCACTCTCCCGCTTTCATCACTCACTTTCAACCCAGCCCCAGTCTTACTCCCCAAATGAGTAGCACACTACCCTGTCTTTCTTTCTCTCAGCTCTCCCTCTCTCTCTCGCACTCCCTTTCTCTCCCTCCCTCCCTCTTTCCGCCTCTTTGTCTTTCACTCTTAGTGTTTGATTACAGCATGGCCCAAGCCTGTAGAACTATATGCATGTTATTAAGGCCAATTTCCATCACTTTTCTTTATTTCTGTCACTACCGCTGCTCCACTGGGATGAGAATGGATGGTAATGGGCACTGGTTGATTAGCACAAAGCTAATGAGGACTCAGGGTATGGAGAGAGAAGAAATGGCTGATTTAGAGAGAGAATGGGGGGGAGGGAGCGAGCCTGCGAGGGAGGCGTGGTATGAAAAGAGAGGAGGAGAGGGAGGGAGAGAGGGTATGGGAGGGAGGGGAGCGATGGAGGGGGGATGAGAGGAAAGGAGGGAACAAGTGAGCAATCAAGGGAGTGAAAGGAAGAGGTGGAAAGAGGGGAGGAAAAAAACAATAGAAAAGGTGGAGAGAATACAAAAAGGAGAGAGGAATCAAAAGTAAGTGTGTCACAAAAAGAGAGGGTGTCAGTCCTATACAGAGCTGATGATGGGGCGTTGTACCAGGCAGAAGTAGTAGAACGCCGAGCTGTGATCTGTATAAATATCAAAGCCCCTCATTCTCTCCGCCAAATCAAAGTGGGTCACAGTGGAACTGGAGGCTAACGCCATGGCAAATCACACTTATTACCGTACCGCTGTAACTCACGATACTTCCAACACTTTCATTTATCCCCTTATATATTTATACACAAGGCACATTTATATTTCCAATGTTGTGTCGGGCTAGCGCAACGCGTCAAGGATAAAGAGCTAAAATAGCATTAGTGGCCGGATTTATGGCTGGAACTTGCACAGTGATGGCGCAGCAGGGCCGACGTTGCGGCTCGCTAAAATGCTTTTATCGCGTCAGCAGAATGGGTTATTGTTATTAACTATGGCAATAACATCTGATAATATCAAGCCCAGACCGTTTCATCCCAACGGGTGTGAATCAGAAGTGATACTGCTCTGCCTCGTCCTCTTGATTTTCTCTCGGCGATGCGGCACTGCGTTCGAGACCAGTGGCTCTCAAACTGTGAGGCACGAGGGGTCAACAGGTGGGCGTGGGGGTCTAATAGTAAGGGGGGGGGGGGGGGGGGGTGTAATAGTAGAATACAATTTTCATAATTGGGTTGTGCATCATCAGTTTTCCTCTTATCGTGTCAGTCATTGCAGACCTTAGAGAGCTATTTAGAACTTGTCAGAGATGTCCAGATCAACTAGCCCATGTCAGCTAATGTTTTGTAGCTAGGTATTTTAGACCATTGACTGTTGGAAGGTTTGAGCCACTCAAATATCACATGAATACACATTAGACATGGCGAAATGTATAGAATTGCAAGAAAAGGAGCTTTAAACCTGCAAAATGTTCTCTCAGCCAACAAGAGGGGTGTGAACAGTTTGTCATTAACAATAACTGTGCCCATTGACATAGATGTAGCGCGGGGGGCCTGAGTGAAACAGTTTGTGAACCCCTGTTCTAAACTGTGGGAACCCCTGTGGGAACCCCTGTTCTAAACTGTGGGAACACCTGTTCTAAACTGTGGGAACCCCTGTTCTAAACTGTGGGAACCCCTGTGGGAACCCCTGTTCTAAACTGTGGGAACCCCTATTCTAGAATGGGGGAACCCCCAAACTCCCTCCCAAACGAGACAAACTCCCCTATTCAAAGAGCAGACACCGGCTCACGTTCGCCTCGCATCCTAGTGTTTGTTGGCATGGCAACTTCAGTTGTTTCATAGGGGGCAGATGCCATTAGATGGGTGGCAGACGGGTAAAAGGGGCTTTTAATATCTGTGTTCTATGCTAGCCTGTGTGCCAGCCTACCCACCAGTGATCACGGAGCAGCTGGCTACTGCAAATGAGACCACCAGGAAAACAATGTAATATGAAGAGGTAAGAAGAAAGAGGGGCAGGAAGGAGAGAAAGAGGCAAACGATGGAGGATTCCTTCATTGAAGCTTTCAATGAAACAGTGTGCTGTTTGATGGTGGAGGTGCAGAATAATTATCACGAGCCATGTTGCTGGCTCCTTTAATAAAAAGGTGATAGAGAGAGAGAGAGAGAGAGACCCCTTAAAGTGTCAACCATCTTCTCCACAGCCTCCACTACTATATTTACATTTCATTGTCAGAAGTGCTGTCGATAAGGCCACATCTCCAGCCGTCTGAATCTATACAATGTGCATGCAAAGCAGAGCTTTCTCTCTCTCTCTTTTCCACTCTGTCGTTCTCTCTCTCCCCAAGAACAGAACAATACATCATCTTCCAGACTGTTTTACGCTCCGTGGAGCAATGCCTTTGACGAGTTCATTTCATGCCAATTGTTTTTTTTTTTTTTTCTTTCCCGTCGTCTTTTACTGTTAGTTTGGTTTAAAACAAACTCCTGTGTGTATTTGATTAGACACCTCAGTCTCAGACAGAGGAGATGGCACCTGGAGAAGAAATGTGCTGCAAGGTGTTTCTTCTTACCTCCAAAGGTTAATGAACACAGTCTGTTTAGTAAAAAAACACATCTAATGTATAGAGTCATTTATCTTCTATGAAAACAAAAACTTAAAAGGAGAAATTGCATTCTTTTGTAGTGTTGAATCCATCTGAATTGTGTTTAAGCCTATTACAGCCACAGCAACATCTGTTCTGCTATGTGGTTTTAAATATAGAGGAAGCATTAACCCTACCCTATAAAATACCTCTTAGAAATAAAAGAAACCTGGGTTTGAGCGTTTCTGTTATCTAAAATGACAGGTTGGATGTAGCTGGGTGTAGATTACACCAATCCCCATTTGTTTGTCTTGGTCTGTCTGTCTCGGTCTGTCTGTCTGTCTTGGTCTGTCTGTCTGCCTACCGGTTTGTCCATTGGTCTGCCTGTCTTTCCGTCTGTCCGTGTGTCCATCTGTCTCTGTGTATTCAGCCTAGCCCAGGGTATAGAGCATAACTATGTTAAACACCTGACTGTCTCTGTATGTGTGTGTGTGTATATAGCTGGGCAGGGCACAGGGTAGAGAGCATAACCATGTTAAACAGCTGCTGTTAATCTCCCCCTGATGGAGCTAGGCCGGCTGTGTTGGCTGTAAATCTGCAGTGGCGAGACAGGGGACAGGCACCCCTCCATTAACTCTGCTTACCACTTCACCTGGCCCACCCGGCTGCACCTCCTCCCTCGCTTTCTCCCTTTTTCTCTCTCTCCCTCTCTATCATCTTTTTCCCGTTCCCTCCCCATTTATCTCTCCCTCGTCTTTCTCTCTCCTGCTCTCCTCCCTCTCTCCTTCTCTCCCACCCCCATCCCTCCATCTCCCTCAACCCCCTCTCTCCTTCTCTCACTCCCTGTCTATCGTATTTTTCCCGTTCCCTCCCCATTTCTCCCTCCCTTGTATTTCTTTTTCCCGCTGTCCTCCATCCCTCCCTCTCTCTCCTCTCTCTGTCTCTCTCCTTCTCTCACTCCCTCTCTCGTCTCCCCCCCAGAGGAAGAGGAGGCGGCAACGCGGTCGTGTCCGACAGCCTAACAGGCCTAATAGGTTCTGCCAGATTAAATGCCTGTAACTGGATCTCAACAGATGGTGACATAATGTAGCGTCACTCCACGACACCACCAGTTTAGAGGCACCACGACACAAGCCAGCCCTCCCTTACTCAACCCACTGCCATGTCAGCACACTGACTACACGACTCACGGGGAGGGGGGGGAGGGAGGACCGGAGGGAGAGGAGATGGAGGGATGAAAGAGGGGTAGGGGAGAAAGCTACCTTCATCCAATTCTACACATTTTGCCACGGGCCAAAGAGAAAAATGTGCAGTTTTATAGCTATTCTCATGCTATTCTCCACATTTTGCCATGGGGCTGAGAGAATATTTTGCCGTTTTAAAGCTCATTTCCTGTAATTCTAAAATGTTTTGCCATGGCTTATGATGTGTTCATATGCAAGTGCACCACCGGCCCTTTTGCAACAAAAAAGTTAAATAGCTAATTAAGAATTTAGAGCAACTTAACTGAGGATTGTAGGGGAGTGAGGCTCGGGGGCTTAGAGCAGATAGCAGGAGAGTGTTTAATGCAATAGAGATAGCAGGGTCATTTAAAGCACCACTGACACCACCACTAAATGCTACCTGCAGGCCACAACTCTCTCTCTCTCTTTCACTCTGCCATTACGACCTGCATTGCACGGACGATCTACTGTACTGTTATATGGAGCGACGCTAGTGCCTCTATGGGCTGTATCAGAGGTCCAAGTAGATTTGTTTTTGGCTTTACAACGACAAGTTCCTCAGGGAAAAACAAGCTACTAGCTTTCTGCTAGCATCTTTCAGCTCTCTATGCGTTCTCTTGGTCATGGCAGGTTGACTTTTGTCCCCGTTTTTTCCCCGAGACACTGTGGAGGGAGACAGGCGCCTTTAACCCTCTGAACGAGGGAATAGGAGAGGTAAACAAACACATGTGAGGGAGATGCAGTAACCGCAAATAATTCACTTGGGAAGAGGAAAAAGGAAGAATAGCACAACAGGAGAATACCACAAGACCCCATTTTTTATTGACAAACAGTTTGTGCACCGGTGTTACGGTGAACTGTGTCCCCACTTCCCCGAGGACGTTCCCTCTACAGGGGGGAAGGAGATGATTAAAGCACAGGAGCGCGTTGGTGCTCCGTTTGATGCCGGGACGAGGTATGTAACCCTCCCACCTCCCTTTGACTGTCAATCATGGGGACGCCTGTGAAACAGCGGCGAGATCAGAGCCCCGCGCTTACCGAGAACGTACGCCTACCCGCCGGCTATTAAAGCTCGGGAATACCTCAGCAACTGTAATTTGCGCCTCCATTTGGGGTGTAATATACACAGCCCCCTGCTGAGCCCTTGTTTCGAGTGTTTTTTAACATGCTGAGGTCTTTAGAATGCTAAATTCCAATTCCCCATCGAAAGAACATGGGGGTAGCTTGCAGGGAGCATCAATAACAATGACTAGTGAGATTAAAAATGAGAGGGGTTTGTAGGTTGACTGTTGGAGATGGTAGCAGGCTTTCAGGGGTGAAATGCACCTGAAATTGCAATGTCTACCTCACTTATTTGGACTGAAGTGCTCTAGCCTCGGTCTCTTTTACCCTGCTATTACTTTCTCTCTCTTACATTCTTTCCTCATCTCTTTTGCTCCCTGTTTTTTTACAATCTACAAAACGATCCCATCCTGGCAATTTAACCCTCTCTGCACTGTTTCATCTTCTTTCCTGCCATTTCTCCCCTCTTTCTGTAGAACAGGTATTTAGGTATTCAACCATAAAGGAAAAAAAACAAAAACATGTTTAACAACAAGGTCGGCCATTTTAGATTTGAGCAGCCAGAGTTCCCACACACATCAGCAGCCTCTCATCTCAGAGACACGGGCAGCTAAGAGCACATGTAGAGAGAAATGTGTAAACACCTCCATTTACAGAAGGAACCACGGCTGACCTCATGAATTTATACAGGCTCGGGTATTCAAAATAGTCGCGTGACAACAGCCTAAATAAGAACATTTAATTAGAACACATGAGATTTGGTGTGCAAGGTGCTGCATAAATGTAATTCCCCCTCTCTTTTCCTGAAGAACGAAGTGTATCATATAGGACATGTCTCCTCAGATAAGCATAGAGACGGTATGTAAAACAGGGCTGCGAGGCGGAGAAAGGAAAAAAAGATTTCTCATGAATACAAAAGGACAATGAGAAAGAGAAGGGAATAATGAAAATGAAGAGAGATAGGGAGAAAGACAGATGAGCAATTTGCCGTTGTGTGAGTGAGAAAGGGAGAGGGGGAAGACAAGGGATGGAGGGAGGAGAGAAAGGGTGATGTGTTGTAGATTGTGTTGCAGACTACTACATATTTGAATGACAAGCATGATGTTATGTGCACTGAGTCTGAATAAAAGTAGGAATATAGATGAGGTGGCTCCTAACAACAACAACAATAGGTTTGGGCGGTATCCAGATAGTGATACCGGGATATTCAGTAATACCGGCACTGAGGGGACTCTGTTTTCAAACCAAAGTGATACTCTGTAATCCGAAAGGTTAGCAATGCTAACAAGTACATTTACAATCCCATAGAGAATAATAGCTAAATGCTAACAAGTGCTTTGCGAACATTTTGTACAGTCTTTGACCTAAACTATACAAGTATACAAGTAACTCTTAAAAATGCTAGTCACAGTTTGCTGCACACAACCAATATTAGACAGCAAGGCTCTTGATCCAGGAAGTGATTCTCTGCTGTTACCGGGTGAATGCTTGATTTTTAGCACATTTTAGACAGTTAACTTAATAGTTACAAGATATCTAGCTGGCATACATTTAGTTGTAAATACTGTAACTAGATCACCTGGCGTGTGCTCTCGTTGTTGTGTGCTTGTAAACAAACACCATGTGACTGGGGACTAACGGTAAACTTCATAATGCAAAATTATGTGACAAAGGAAATGAAGAAGGCAATCTTCTTGTTCTCCTAACATATTTCACAAGTTGACTGCAGGTATTTACTTAAAAAGTAGCTATAAATATTCATATTTATTTAAAGAAATAGTTTTAACGGTATTGACACTATTGAAAAACTATTTTTCAAATAGCCCGGAATATATGGTATACCGCCCAAAGCCAAAACTACTACTACTACTGTGTCACCTAATCTTGAATAAGGACGAGTCACAATGTCTTCCCCCTCCCTTTCTGCACCCCTGACAATGGCGCCGACGGACAGGGCTGTCGTGCTTCTAGCTCTTAGGAAACATTTTGTTTTTGCATGTGTTATTTCTTACATTATTAGCCCACAAGATGTTGTGTGTTATTACATACAGCCGGGAATAACTTCTGGATATCAGAGTGGCAGTAACTCACCAGAATTACTAGCATTACGATCAGGAATACAACTTTCACGAATCGGATCCTTTGAACTGATTCCAGAAGCTGTTCCAAAACACCGCAGGCGGAAAAGAGGTACTCGGAGGTGTACCCATCACTTCCGAGTATATTACTCAGTAATGTTCAGTCTCTGGATAATAAAGTTGACGAGCTCAGGGCGAGGATTTCCATCCAGAGAAACATCAGGGATTGTAACATACTGTTTCACAGAAACATGGCTCTCTCGGGATATACTGTCTGAGTCCGTTCAGCCAGTTGGGTTCTCATTTCATCGCACAGACAGGAATAAATAACTCTCCGGGAAGAAGAAGGGCGGGGGTGTATGTTTCATGATTAACTACTCATGGTGTGATTGTGATAACATACAGGAACTCAAGTCCTTTTCTTCACCCGACGTAGAATACCTCACAATCAAATGCCAACTGTATTACCGCCCAAGAGAATTGTCTTTCGATTGTAGTCACAGCGTGTAAATTCAATACCATGACGGCCCTCAAAGAACTTCACTGGACTTTTTGCAAACTGAAAAACATATTCCGAGGCCGCATTTATAGTAGCTGGGGATTTTAACAAAGCAAATTTGAGGAAAACATTACTGAAGTTATATTAACACAGTGACTGTAGTACTCGTACTGCTAATACACTCGACCACTGCTACTCCAACTTCCGGGGTGCCTACAAGGCCGTCCCCCACCCTCCCTTTGGCAAATCGGATCATGACTCCATTTTGCTCCTCCCTTACAATAGCCAGAAACTCAAACAGGAAGCACCTGTGCTAAGGACTATTCATCGCTGGTCTGAGCAATCGGAATCCACGCTTCAAGATTATTTTGATCACTCGGACTGGGACATGTTCCGGGTAGCCTCTGAGAACAACATAGACAAAAACACTGATATGGTAACTGAGTTCATCAGGAAATGTATTGGAGATGTACCCACTGTGACTACTAAAACCTACCGAACCAGAAACAGTGGATAGATGGCAGCATTCGCGCAAAACTGAAAGCACAAACCATCGCATTTAACCATGGCAAGATGACTGGGAGTAGGGCCGAATAGAAACAGTGTAGTTATTGAGGCAATCAAACAGGCAGTATAGAGACAAAGTGGAGTCGCAATTCAACGGCTCAGACATGAGACATATGTGTCAGGGTCTGCAGACAATCACAAACTACAAAGGGAAAACCAGCCACGTCGCGGACACCGACGTCTTGCTTCCGGACAAGCTTAACACCTTTTTTGCCTGCTTTGGGGATAACACAGTGCCACCGACGAGGCCCGCTACCAAGGACTGCGGGCTCTCCTTCTCTATGGCCAACGTGTAAGACATTTAAGTCTTTTAACCCTCACAAGGATTCCGGCCCAGACGGCATCCCTAGTTGCGTCCTCAGAACATGCGCAGACCAGCTGGCTGGAGTGTTTACGGACATATTAAATCTCTCCCTATCCCAGTCTGTGGTCCCCACATGCTTCAAGATGTCTACCATTGTTCCTGTGCCAAAGAAAGCAAAGGTAACTGAGCTAAATTACTATTTCCCCATAGCACTCACATCTGTCATCATGAAGTGCTTTGAGAGACTAGTCAAGAATCATATCACCACTACCTTACCTGACAGCCTAGACCCGCTTCAAATTACTTACCGCCCCAATAGATCCACAGACGATGCAATTGCCATCACACTGCACTATCCCATCTGGACAAGAGGAATACCTACAGTTGAAGTCGCAAGTTTACATACACCTTAGCCAAATACATTTAACTCAGTTTTTCACAATTCCTGACATTTAATCCTAGCAAAAATTCCCGGCCTTAGGTCAGTAAGGATCACCACTTTTTTTTAAGAATGTGAAATGTCAGAATAATAGTAGAGAGAATGAGTTACTTCAGCTTTTATTTCTTTCATCACATTCCCCGGTCAGAAGTTTACGTACACTCAATTAGTATTTGGTAGCATTGCCTTTAAATTGTTTCACCTGGGTCAAATGTTTCGGGTAGCCTTCCACAAGCTTCCCACAATAAGTTGGGTGCATTTTGGCCCATTCCTCCTGACAGAGCTGGTGTAACTTAATCAGGTTTGTAAGCCTCCTTGCTCGCACACGCTTTTTCAGTTCTGCCCACAAATTTTCTATGGGATTGAGGTCAGGGCTTTGTGATGTCCACTCCAAAACCTTGACTTTGTTGTCCTTAAGCCATTTTGCCACAACTTTGGAAATATGCTTGGGGTCATTGCGACCAAGCTTTAACTTCCTGACTAATGTCTTGAGATGTTGCTTCAATATATCCACATACTTTTCCTCCTCATGATGCCATCTATTATGTGAAGTGCACCAGTCCCTCCTGCAGCAAAGCACCCCCACAACATGATGCCTGTCACCCCCGTGCTTCACGGTTGGGATGGTGTTCTTCGGCTTGCAAGCCTCCCCATTTTTCCTCCAAACATAACAATGGTCATTATGGCCAAACAATTATGTTTTTGTTTCATCAGACCAGAGGACATTTCTAAAAAAAAGTACGATCTTTGTCCTCCAGCATCTTCAGGTCCTTTGCTGTTGTTCTGGGATTGATTTTCACTTTTCGCACCAAAGTACGTGCATCTCCTTCCTGAGTGTTGTGACGGCTGCGTACCCCCATGGGGTTTATACTTGCGTAATATTGTTTGTACAGATTAACGTAGTACCTTCAGGTGTTTGGCAATTGCTCCCAAGGATGAACCAGACTTGTGGAGGTCTACAATGTTTTTTCTATGGTCTTGGCTGATTTCTTTTGATTTTCCCATGACATCAAGCAAAGAGGCACTGAGTTTGAAGGTAGGCCTTGAAATACATCCACAGGTACACCTCCAATTGACTCAAATTATGTCAATTAACCTATCAGGAGCTTCTAAAGCCATGACATAATTTTCTGGAATTTTCCACGCTGTTTAAAGGCACAGTCAACTTAGTGTATGTAAATCACTGGAATTGTTATACAGTGAATTATAAGTGAAATAATCTGTCTGTAAACAGCTGTTGGAAAAATTACTTGTGTCATGCACTAAGTAGATGTCCTAACTGGCTTGCCAAAATTATAGTTTGTTAACAAGAAATGTGTGGAGTGGTTGAAAAACGAGTTTTAATGACTCCAACCTAAGTGTATGTAAACTTCCGTCTTCAACTGTATGTAAGAATGCTGTTCATTGACAATCGCTCAGCATTCTACACCATAGTACCCTCCAAGCTCATCATTAAACTCGAGCTCCTGGGTCTGAACCCCGCCCTGTGCAACTGTGTCCTGGCATTCTTGACGGGCCGCACCCAGGTGGTGAAGGTAGGAAACAACGCGTCCACTTCGCTGATCCTCAACACTGGGGCCCCACAAGGGTGCGTGCTCAGCCCCCTCCCGTACTCCCTGTTCACCCTTGACTGCGTGGCCACGCACGCCTCCAACTCAATCATCCAGTTTGCAGATGACACAACAGTAGCAGGCCTGATTACCAACAATGACGAGACAGCCTACAGAGAGGAGGTGAGGCCCTGGGAGTGTGGTGTCAGGAAAATAACCTCTCACTCAACGTCAACAAAACTAAGGAGCTGATCGTGGACTTTAGGAAACAGCAGAGGGAGCACCCCCATCCACATCGACGGGACCACAGTGGAGAAGGTGGAAAGCTTCAAGTTCATCGGCGTACACATCACCGACAAACTGAAATGGTCCACCCACACAGAAAGTGTGGTGAAGAAGGTGCAACAGCGCCTCTTCAACCTCAGGAGGCTGAAGAAATTTGGATTGGCACCTAAAACCCTCACAAACTTTTAACAGATGCAAAATTTAGAGCATCCTGTCAGGCTGTATCACCGCCTGGTATGGAAACTGCACCGCCCGCTACCGCAGGGCTCTCCAGAGGGTGGTGCAATCTGCCTAACGCATCAACGGGGGCAAGCTACCTGTCATCAAAGACACCTACAGCACACAATGTCACAGGAAGGCCAAAAAGATCATCAAGGACAACAACCACCCGAGCCACTGCCTGTTCACCCCGCTATCATCCAGAATGCGAGGTCAGTACAGGTGCATCAAAGCTGGGACTGAGAGACTGTTACATAGCCATCACTAGCACAATAGAGGCAGCTGCCCTATATACATAGACTTGAAATCATTGGCCACTTTAATAATGGACACACTGTCAATTTAATCATGTTTACATATTTTGCATTACTCATCTCATATGTATATTCTGTATTCTATCCTATTCTACTGTATTTTCATCTATGCCGCTCTGACATTGCTCGTCCAAGTATTTATATACTCTTAATTCCAATCCTTTACTTTAGATTGTGTGTATTGTGTGTTAGATATTACTTGTTAGATATTACTGCACTGTTGGAGCTAGAAGCACAAGCTTTTCGCTACACCCGCAATAACATCTGCTAAACACGTGTTTAGTCAAATTTGATTTGACTAAATCACAAGCATCTCCATTATTGAGATGCTGGTACAAGATGTCTTAAATTCTGCATGCCTGTGTGATTTTCCAAAAACAATCTTGACCAATCCTAACCACTGCTCTCATTAACTTAGCAGAACTTTTGAATAGTAAGATGTGATATACGGAGAAGTCACATGAAGAAATAAAAAAGTATTTGCTGAGAAAATGTGCAAGCTGCAACACTTCGCAATCGCACTTCATTATGCATAATTAATCATATTTGTACTTCTCAACGGCGGTCTCTGTAGCCCTCACATTTTTCATAATCAAGACTTTTTTTTCGTAATTAAATGTAGTGGAAGCAGTAGCTAAATCATTGTCACAACACAGACCAAATTTAACCGTTTCACAGAAAAACTCTGGTGATTGTCAAAGAACTTAGCAAAGGACTTGGATCTGTAATTAAACTCGTTTCTTTAAGCCGGATTCAATTCTACCCACTTTTCCATTCCCTAGCCACATAGATATGTAATCCATTGTCTTCGCCCCTTGAAAACGACAGAATCCTATTATAAAAAGTCCTCAAGCCTAAGGAAATGTCTCACTATCGCCAAAGCCTAGATGACGTGTGCCCAGGTCTACGTCTGTCTTTGTACTTGCTTCCATGGCTTAAAACTGTAGATAGTTTCAGCTTTTCCCAGATGAAGGTGTATCACAGGCCAACAGTATGCATCATTTGGCCATTCAGTGTAAAATGCGTACAATGTATATAATGACTTACCTATTTAGATATTTTCAAGGTGGTTGCCATGTGGAAGGAACATCACCGGAAAGAGAAGAGAAAAGAACATGAGTTAGTTAAAATGCTCCCTATTAAATGTGTTGTGCGTCTTACTGTATTTCCAGGGGAAAGTCAGAAGACAGGATATAAGAAGAAGAACAAAGCAAAAGACAAAGATGAAGGTCAAAGTCAACACTAAGACCAGGAATAAGGTTGAGAACGAACCAAGATCAACAAACTGTGATATAGGCCCTTATGTGAACCTTTTAAACTTTGAGCCTGTTTCTTATGCCAACGTCTACAAAGCGCTGAAGGCAATAGACACTAAAAAGTCTGCGGGTCCAGACAACCTGGATCCCTACCTCTTGAAGATAGCAGCTGGTATTATTACTGAACCTGTGGCTCACATTTTCAATTTGAGTCTCTTGGCCAATTCCATACCCAGCATTTGGAAATCAGCTTATGTCCTCCCACTGCTAAATGGTGGAGATCCCTCAGATGCTAATAACTATCGTCCTATCTCCAAAGTCCCTATCCTGGCCAGAGTCTATGAATCCCTAGTGAACTCACAGTTAAAAAACATCTTCGTTGAAAAGAACATACTAAGCTGGGTTCAGTCTGGCTTTAGATCGGGGCGCAGCACCGCAACTGCAGCTATGGCAGTGGCAAACGTCATCATCAATGCACTTGATAAAAAGCAACTTTGTGCTGCTCTGTTTGTGGATTTGTCAAAGGCATTTGATTTAGTTGACCATGAATTGTTGCTAGCTAGACTTAGTAAAATTGGTCTCAGAGAAGGGGCAGTACATTGGTTTAGGAACTATCTTTCTAACAGAACACAATGTGAATATACTGACAATCACAAGTCTAGCTTTTTTGAGATGAATAGAGGTGTGGCCCAGGGTTCCATTTTAGCTCTGGTGTTGTTCTCAATTGTATTAATGATTTTGGAAATGGGAAGCAACCAGCAGATGATACAGTCATATATTAATGTGCTCCTTCTCTGGTTCAGGCTGTTGAAGAGCTCCAGACTGCTTTTCAGTCACTGCAGGCCTCCCTTTATGGTCTCAAACTGGTCTTGAATGTACAAAAAAACTAAATTCATGACATTTACCGGAGCTCGAACTCTGCCAGAGAAGGTTAGCATTGTCACATCTGGTGGCTTATCCATTGAAAATGTGTCATCCTACAAATACCTAGGTATATGGTTGGATGGCAAGTTGTCCTTTAAAGTTCAGATGGATAATCTTGTGAGGAAGCTGAAATTGAAATTGGGTTTTTATTTTCGTAACAAGGCTTGCTTCCCGCTTATGGCTTTTCTCTGTAATTGATTATGGTGACTTGTTGTATATGCATGCAACTGTAACAGTTTAACTTTAGACCGTCCCCTCGCCCCGACACGGGCACGAACCAGGGACCCTCTGCACACATCAACAACTGACACCCACGAAGCATCGTTACCCATCGCTCCACAAAGGCCACGGCCCTTGCAGAGCAAGGGGAAACCCTACTTCAGGTCTCAGAGCAAGTGACGTAACCGATTGAAATGCTATTAGCGCGTACCCGCTAACTAGCTAGCCATTTCACATCCGTTACACAACCTCCTCCGTCTTACAGAGACTGGACTTTGTTTATCATGCATCCATGCACTTTATTACAAATGCCAAGTCACGCACCCACCATTGCACCTTGTACCAAATGGTAGGTTGGACCTCACTTCATATGCACAGAAAGCTACATTTGTGTGTGTTCATCTACAAATCCCTTTTGGGTAAACTCCCTCTTTACCTCTGTAGTCTGGTCTCCTTCACTACCAGCAGTTACCATATCCAGTCAGCTAGGTGGTTGCTACTAAAAGTCCCCAGGACATTTACAGTATTAGGCGAGACTGCCTTCTCTTCTTGTGCACCAGAGGCATGGAATAGTTTACAATTCCTGCTTCATCTAGATATGTTAGTGCCACTGAATTAATTTGAAAAATTGATGGGAGACTCGGAGGAGTGTAAATGCTTTTTTTTAGGCTGGATCATGTTGTATTGCATTGTTGTATGTTTTAAATCTGTAATGTATTGATTGTTGCTGCCTTCTTGGCCAGGTCTCCCTTGAAAAAGAGACTCTGTGTCTCAATGGGCTTTTCCTGGTTAAAAACAAAGTTACATAAATAAATAAACAAGGAGAAAGAGTTCAATATTTATGTTTAAAGCACATTGTGTTTTAGAGAGATGATCAACCACCAGAGAACACATGATCATCAACCACCAGGGACCATATGATGATCAACCACCAGGGACCACATGATGATCAACCACTAGAGACCCCATGAGACCACACTAAGACCAGGAATAAGGTTTGCAAGATGAACAGATAGTACATGTACGAACGAATGTGACCAACAGTGAAGGAAATACGCTTTTATTCTCAGCCCAAGAAACACCAGTCTTAGTTGTGATATTCAGTCGATGCTGACCTAGATCGTCAGTGAGAATGATAAAAACCAGGCCACAAAGCAAGGGATGTTACAGCCTGACCCCTGGGGGGACGGAGAGAGAGGGAGAGGGGGTGCGAGAGAGAGTGAACTACTAGCATGCTAGCAGATACCCATAGACGTCCAGTCATTGTGCTAACGCTAGTTAGCATTGGCTCACTAAACTACCTCTAACTTCCTTCATACTGGACACAGAGACATACCAATAGTATCCACTAGTCCATCTGACTCTGGGGAAGTCCCTAAGTAGCCCTTTAAAGGCTGATCAAAGTGTGTGTGTGTGTGTGTGTGTGTGTGTGTGTGTGTGTGTGTGTGTGTGTGTGTGTGTGTGTGTGTGTGTGTGTGTGTGTGTGTGTGTGTGTGTGTGTGTGTGTGCGCTCTGATGTGAATAGCTGCTATCTATATAATTTGGAAAATGCATATTGTACACACAGTCAATTTGTAAAAACCCTATGAGGCAGGCTTAAAAACTCAGAGGTTTTTTAATTTGAAGCTGAGATTAGAACTCACCCGGAGTCTGCCACTTAAAAGTTCCCTATTTTTCAATAACCCCATAGGGGGTGAAAACACATGACCATCAACTATAAATACTGCACAGAAATCTGGAGATTGGAGAATACATCTGCAAGTGCTGCCTATCTATCTAGAACATAACAAAGGACTAGTCTTCCAGGCTGTTGAAAGCATTTAATTTTTGCTGAAGTCATGTTTCGCTAGCACCACGCCCTTTTTAACTGGGCCAGCCAAGACCATATTGAGAGCCTGGGAGAAAGGGAGGGGCGGCGGGAGTGAGGGGGTGTTGGAAGGGTGGGGGTTGAGGGATGTACTTCATACCTCTCTGATGATTGGGTGAAATGAAGTGCTAATTAAGGGAGGCGATCCAAAAACAGGCCATCTTATCCTTGCTCTCGGTTACTACATTGTTTATTAGTTGGCATCTTATCCTTGCTCTCGGTTACTACATTGTTTATTAGTTGGCATCTTATCCGTTGGTATCTTATCTGTTGGTAGGGGAGGGAGAGAGATCGAAAGAGAGAGAGGAAGGGAGAGATTTCAAACACCTATCTTCTCCACAGCAGGAACAGGAGGAAGTGTTCCATGTTACACCTCCCTAATTAACCCCCCTCACACACACACATCAACCGCAGCCCTCCTCTCTCTGCCCACATTAATGGAATCAAGTGTCTGTGCCATCAGAAATCTGCTCTTCTCTCCCCTTTAAATTCAATTTGCTGATATTTCCAGAATGTGTCCCCCTTCGGGGGAATGTGCCCTCCCTCCCTCCCTCCCTCCCTCCCTCCCTCCCTCCCTCCCTCCCTCCCTCCCTCCCTCCCTCCCTGCCTGCCTGCCTGCCTGCCTGCCTGCCTGCCTGCCTGCCTGCCTGCCTGCCTGCCTGCCTGCCTGCCTGCCTGCCTGCCTGCCTGCCTGCCTGCCTGCCTGCCTGCCTGCCTGCCTGCCTGCCTGCCTGCCTGCCTGCCTGCATGCCTGCATGCCTGCTCTCTGCTCCATCTTATCGGATTCCAAACAAACTGCCTGGCTCCCTTTGCCCTGATTAGTACCACACCGGCGTAAAGAGGAGGTGGAAGAGGGGGAGGGAGCCAGGGAGGTAGAGGAGGGGAGAACCTCCTTCAGTATGCATGGAAAGCAGATAAGAGCTGCTGCCGCAGTGACACCGCCGAGGTGCAAGGAGAGAAAGATGGAGGGAGAGAAAAGGAGAGGGAGAGGAAAGGAGATAGACATGGACAGAGAGAGAGGGAAAAGGAAAAAGGTGGAAGGAGAGTCTCACCACATACACATATTATAGTATATTAAGGAGAGACACAAACACACACTTTATCGTTATATTTCTCTCGCTCTCTCTCCTCTCTCTCTCTCTCCTCTACCTCAGCCATTTTTCTATGGGAGATGCCCCTCGCTGTCCCTGAGGAGAAGGGCTCTTCTGCATGTTGCCTTTGTCCTTATGTAGCACAGGCAGCCCCCAGTGGCTTTGACATTAGAATGAAACACACACACTCGCACACCAGCAGGATACAGCCTATCTCATTTTGTGGCCTGTCAGTGGGGCACAGAGAGGTGCTGCTGTGATCTCCATAGGGCCCCGATATTACAGAGCTAGGGAGTTCTCCACCTCCGCAGACTGCCTAAAGTATTGGACATGCAAAAACACAGGCTGTAAAGCAATACGGGCTTCCCAACACAGCTAGGTCAGGCTACTGTAATGCCACAATGAAGAGGGGAAGATATCCCTGGTGTGTATGGATCCCTGCTCACCACTATCCATTTAGAATGTGTTTCAGGATAAAGGCTTGAGGTAGAGATCCATTCGAAGGGTTCGCGTACCCTGCAGTGAAGCATTTGCAATCTCCCTTTTGTGATCTTACTTACTTTGTGACAGTCCCACCGAATGGTCTCAGTGCAGTCTCATCCCATTACCTTATGATTCTTCAAGACTGATTGACCAGGTCACACCCCCTCAGGCAATTAAGGCCAATGGCAGTGCCACGGGACACAAGAATGCTGTTAACGACAGGGGAATGGCCCAATGGGGCTGTCTTGCCTCCCGCCTCCCTGACATTCTCTACCTGTTTGCATATGCAGCTCACGCCTGACATTTCCAGCCCTCCTTTATCATCTCATCTTCGGGGGCCCATTATCGAGCTGCCGTTCCTTCATTCTTCCCCCAGCCCCTCCATCTCTTGTCCTTTATTTTCCTCGCTCTTCTCTTTTCAGCGGCGCTAAATGTCAGCAGAGGTGCCTCGGGGGACTGTGTTCTCACTGCGGTCTAGAGATAGAATAACTAGAATGGTTATGATCACAGTCCAATGGGTGCAACAGTGTCTCCTGGGGCATTGGTAACGAGTGCAGGGATCTATGATCAAACTCTAAAGTAATTATGTGTCAGTGGCCATGTTGCTCTGTTCAAAGATGATTTGAAGCTTTGTGGAGGCTCAGGTAGCTATAACCTTGGGTGTAGGCACGACCACAGAGGTAAAGTAATTGGAACAGTGCCTTGAGAATGTCATATGCTCTTTCCATACAGAGGCACATCCACACATAGGCTGCGTGCCCAATGGCACCCTTTTCCCTACGTAGTGCACTACTTTTGACCAAAGCCCTGATGAGTGTTGCAGAGAGCGACAAGTACACTAATAACGCAAACAATAGCGAGGATCCAGACGACAGACTGTTTAACTGTGGCTATCACCCCCACCACACGTCTTCTCTGCCATCAGCTGCCAGACGACCCAGACAGAAACACAGGCGAAAATAATGTAGCTGCCACTCCCCAAGGTGTTACAGAGCGAGAGGGAGAGAGAGCAGGCTCTGCTCAAACTTACTGGTCTGAGGCCAAACCACACGACTAACAACATTGTACATTTTATGGAACACAAAGCCTTCACTACCTCATCCTGGAATATCCAATGCCTGAGGTCATCTGCCTTTGGCCTAAAGAGCAGGAACTAGGACTTCACCAAATAAATCAGAAATACAGGCATTGTCATCCCACAAGAACATGGTATTGAGGAGATGGACCCACTGGTTGCCCTCTAGGTTTCAGAGAGCTGGTAGTCCATTACACCAAACTACCAGGTGTGAAACAGGGAAGGGTCTCAGGGGGTATGCTAATTTGATATAGAGCAGACCTAACTCACTCTATTCAATTAATCAAAACAGGAACATTTTACATTTGGCTAGAAATTCAAAAGGAAATGATCTCAACAGAGAAAAATGTCCTCCTGTGTGCTACCTACATCCCCCCACTAGAATCCCCATACTTTAATGAAGACAGCTTCACCATCCTGGAGGGGGAAATCAATCATTTCCAGGCCCAGGGACATGTACTAGTCGGTGGCGACCTAAATGCCAGAACTGGACAAGAACCTGACGCCCTGAGCACACAGGGGGACAAACACCTGCCTGGAGGTGACAGCATTCCTTCCCCCATATGCCCCCCTAGGGACAACTACGACAACAAAAACGGGTCACAACTCCTGCAGCTCTGTCGCACGCTGGGTATGTACATAGTCAATGAAAGGTTTTGAGGGGACTCCTAAGGTAGGTACACCTATAGCTCATCTCTTGGCAGTAGTACTGTAGACTACTTTATCACTGACCTCAATCCAGAGTCTCTCAGAGTGTTCACAGTCAGCCCACTGACACCCCTATCAGATCACAGAAAAATCACAGTCTACTTGGATAGAACATTACTCAATCATGAGCCAAAGGAACTGAATAATATTAAGAAATGCTATGAATGGGAGGAAAGTAGTGTGGAAACCTACCAAAAAACAATTAGGCAACAACAAATTCTGTCACGTTCCTGACCTGATTTCCTTTATTTTGTCTTTATTTAGTATGGTCAGGGCGTGAGTTGGGGTGGGCAGTCCATATTATGTGTTTCTATGTTGGGTTCATGTTTAATTAGCCTGATATGGTTCTCAATCAGGGGCAGGTGTTTTACGTTTCCTCTGATTGAGAACCATATTAAGGTAGGCTGTTCACACTGTTTGTTTGTGGGTGATTGTCTTCCGTGTCAGTGTTGTTACCACACGGGACTGTTTCGTTTGTTTAGTCTGTTCCTGTTCGTGCGTTCTTCGTGTTATGTAAGTTCTCATGTCCAGGTCGGTCTACGTCGTTTTTGTTATTTTGTAATTTATCAAGTGTGCTTCGTGTTCGTCTTCTTTAAATAAATTCATTATGTATTCCACGAAAGCTGCGTTTTGGTCCGATCCATGCTCCTCCTCAGACGAGGAGGAGAACGAACGTGACAAATTCAATCAATTTTAGACAATTTCCTGGACAAAACGTTTCACTGTAGTAGTGAAGGTGTAAACTTGCCAGTAGAAAATCTAAACAGTATATTTGAGCTTTATTTGAAATCCTGAGCCTACTCCTTCACTATGGTGAAACACTAAAACAATGCAGAAATACGGAAAAAGAACAAACAGCACGTCAGAAATCAGCTCAATGTAACTGAAGAATCCATAGAAATGGAAAGTGAGAGAGACAGAGAGACAGAGAGACATTGAGACATAGAGACAGAGAAACAGAGAGAGAGAGAGAAACCAAAGTTCTCAATTGGTACAAAATATATAGAGTACTGTACACACTACAATTACTTAGGTTTAAAAATAAGCTCAACTGGACACCTTAATGAGGCAGTGAATGAACTGAGAGAGAAAGCACGCAGGGCATTCTACGCCATTAAAAAGCAAATTCAAATTGAAATACCTATTAAAATTTGGCTAAAACTAATTGAATATGTCATTGCACTTTATGGCAGCAAGGTGTGGGGTCCACTTGCAAAACAAGATTTCATCAAATGTGACATACACTTCAATGAAACCCTGCATGCAGAGTTCTGTAAGATTCTCCTACATGTCCAGAGGAAAACTACAAACAATGCATGCAGGGCAGAATTAGGCCAATATCCACTAATAATAAAAACTCAAAAAATAGCAATTAAGTTTTGGAAACATCTAAAATACAGTGACCCCCTCTCATATCATTACCAAGCCCTGCAATGTCAAGAGCTGAGCAAAGAATAGAGTCCCCTCATCCAGCTGGTCCTGGGGCTGAGTTCACAAACCTGTTCTACTAACACACTGAAGCCTCAGGACCAGAACATCCAATCAATCAGAATAAACCAAATTACAACACAGTCAAAACAAAACTACATTGCTTATTGGGAAACACAAGCACAAACACAAAGCAAAATGCAGTGCTATCTGGCCCTAAATTGACAGTACACCGTGGCTAAATATTTGACCATGGTTACTGATCAAATCCTTAGAAAAACCTTGACAAAGTACAGGCTCAGTGAGCACAGCCTTGCCATTGAGAAGGGTAGACATAGGAAAACCTGGCTCCCTGTAGAGGAAAGGCTGTGCAACCACTGCACAACAGCAGAACCTGAGACGGAGCTGCATTTCCTGACAAAATGTCAAAAGTATAAAACAATTAGAGAGTGTCATTTTCCCAAATTTGAAACCCTTATTCAAGGTTTCAGACCTCTCTGATGAGGATAGGCTACCCGTGCTGTTGGGGGAGGACGCAGAGAGCTGTGGGTTGGCAGCGCACTACATTGCTGCCTGCCATAAGTTGAGGGACAGTGTCTGACAAACCAATCAACCTGCACATGTACTCTACTGTATGCTTATTGTTATTGTTGAATGTATGATTATTTTGACCCTTGGTTATTGTTGTTACTGTTGTCACGTTGACAATTTTGATTCTCATTTTATTTATTTGTACATTGTTACGTCATGCCAATAAAGCGAATTGAATTGAATTGAATTGAGAGACAGAGACACAGAGAGAGAGAGAGAGAGAGAGAGAGAGAGAGAGAGAGAGAGAGAGAGACAGAGAGACAGAGAGACAGAGAGAGAGAGAGAGAGAGAGAGAGAGAGAGAGAGACAGAGAGAGAGAGAGACAGAGAGAGAGAGAGAGAGAGAGAGAGAGAGAGAGAGAGTTCTGCACTGCTTTACTGATCATGTCGGTTTATTAATCAAGAAAGAGAGAGAGAGAGAGAGAGAGAGAGAGAGAGAGAGAGAGAGAGAGAGAGAGAGAGAGAGAGAGAGAGTTCTGCACTGCTTTACTAATCATGTCGGTTTATTGATCAAGAAAGAGAGAGAGAGAGAGAGAGAGAGGGAGAGAGCGAGAGAGAGAGAGACAGAGAGAGAGTTCTGCACTGCTTTACTGATCATGTCGGTTTATTGATCAAGAAAGAGAGAGAGAGAGAGAGAGAGAGAGAGAGAGAGAGAGAGAGAGAGAGAGAGAGAGAGAGAGAGAGAGAGAGAGAGAGAGAGAGAGAGAGAGAGAGAGAGAGACTGTGTGGGCAAACATTACTTTATTTTTCTATTTCTTCCCCTCTTTCTTTTTTATTTACTTTTTTTCGTTCGGTCTCTCTCACACAACATCATCTGGGGATGTTTCTAATTAGCAAAAAACATAAAATACTTTCTCAGTTTGTCTCCACATTACCCCATATGGACACCACTGAGCAGTCATTGCAAGTGAATGACTGAGTAGGGCCAGGAGTTTTGGGGTAGTGACCAGGGAGGGGAGAGCGAGCTGTGTCTAAAGGGAGTGTGGAGTGTGTGAACCTCCTGACTTTTCTTTTCATTGTACACAAAACCGCCATCATACAGTATGTCATTTAAAGATAGATGATAAATCACAGCACATCAGCTTCCAATCTAAGACCATGAACTAAGCAGCCAGCCTATGGCCGAGTTCCAACTGGCACCTTTTTCCGACATAGTGCACTACTTTTGACCAGACCCCTTTGGGCCCTCATCAAAAGTAGTGTATAGGGTGCCATTTGGAACAAAGCTTATGATATCAGTTAACAGACAAAAGTGTTTCAACCTAAGGTTTGTGTTGTTATAGGGGAGACCCATAGCTCCCTTTCTGAGAGTTGAAACCTAATGTATGTATTGCCCTGTTGTGGAGAGAAACCCATAGCTCCAGCCTCAAGCTCCCTGGTCCTCTGGAGTGATGTTCCAAGTTTCAGCACCAGGCTGTGATGGACAGCTCCCCCAGGCCATGCTGTGTGGTTCTCACCCGCTGCGCAAACACAGGGCCAGACAGGGATAAACAACACTAGGGCCTCCCCACTGAGGATAGCACAGCAGTAGCAACGCTCTGCTATCTGAGTTTCAGCACCATGGTTGGACGGACAGCTCCACCAACCCTGACAACGCAGGGCCGAGACAGATTACATGTATTTTCCATTAGGCTGGCTGATGCTGCAGCATGGGGGTAAACAGGAAATCTCTCTCGCTCTCTCGTTCTCACTCTCACTCTTTCTTTCACACTCACCCACACACATACAGATACACAAGCACGCACACACACACACACACACTCCCCCCTCTCTCAATCTCCATCCCTCCCTCTATCCCTGTCATTATATGGTGATGACAGGAGATGACAGGCCTTGGCTAACTTTTAATTTGCTGCTACTAGCCATCTCCCTAAAAACTCATGGCTGACTGTCAGGGGATGACATGGTAATTAACAGACCTTCACGACTACACACAGAAGCCTTTTACTGTGGAACTGGACTGGGGGAGGGGGACTGAGGAGAGGGAGGGAGAGAGAGAGAGAGAGAACAAAAGCAAGAAAGAGAGTGGTGGAGAATAGGAGAGAGAGAGAGAGAATGTGAGAGAGACCGAGAGAGGGAGAGAGAAAGGGATGAGAGAGAGGGAGAGAAAAAGGGAAGGAGAGAGAGAGAGAACAAGAAAAATACACTCTCCTTCATTTTGATTGAAGAAAGACCTACTTCTAAACATTGGATCCTGGTTCTAAACTCTGATGTGTTCAACATCCTAAGACATTCACAGATATTCTCATTTCCAGGTTATTTTATATGCCGACATGCCGCATCACAGTTCGCATTCACGTTAAAAAGTTGCTTGAACGGACTGCTGCTGACATGTTATGTGTCCATAAATCAGGAGCCAAGTATCCCGGAAATATTTAATGTCGGTAACGCAGGTTCGTTCCCGCTATGTTTCATCCATCTGTCTTGATAAAGAGTCGGGGCTTGTGATATATGAGTGGGATATATGCACATTCTGCAGGCTGGGGGAGAGATCAATGGTGCTCAAGGGCTACCCCCCTCTCTGATAGATCACTGACACACTGATCATGAAGCAAGTCAGCAAAGCAGAGCCGCCGCCAAGTGCTAATGCTCATTTGAGCCCCTTTGAGAGCAAGGAAGAGGAGAAACACACACACACACACACACACACACACACACACACACACACACACACACACACACACACACACACACACACACACACACACACACACACACACACACACACACACACACACACACACACACACACACACACAAAGATGTAGGCCCACACACACAGCTACACATGCAAGTGTGCACACACACAGAGACACAGGCTCTCACACACACTTGCGCACGTACGCGAGCGTGTGCAAGCACGCACACACACACACACACACACTCACGCACACCCAAACACGCGCCCATGTACACACGGAGAGCCAAGGGGAGGCACTCCTCTCAAATGTCAGTACATTATTAGGCAGGATTGATCCGGGAGAAGATCAATGTGAATTCCAATCAGGACGGATGCGACAGTCGCCTGGCTACCACCGCCATCTTGGATTAGTCAAGCAATGACACGTGTTTTAGCCCATAGTCAAGATGTCTTTTAGATCCAAGAAACGTCCCCTAAACCTCCTGAAACCAACTGATAATGACTGGATGCGTCATACATGCTGTACACGTGACGATTCACCCCACAGCACTAAAAACTGTTCCAGCCGTTGTGTGTGTGTGTGTGTGCATGCTTGAGTGTGTGTATCAACTCAGATCACAGTATGCTCTTAAACGATGCCTGTGGACTGTTTGGGGGATTGGCGGTGGCAGCTGTTGCATTGCATGGAGCCCCAGGGTTGGACATATGTCACTGTCGTGCCTGTCCCCCTAACTCACCCCCCACCTCCCCCTAACTGATCCCTCAGGGGATAGGAACCAACATGGACATGTCAAAGGTCACCAGCCAAGATAATTGTCGCATTACTAGATTGCTCTATGTTGGGACATGCAGGGAGAGGATGGAGAGGAGAGAGAATGGCCCCAGGACCACAGTGCTATTTCACTGTGTCCGAATGCAGAGTCTGCACAATCTGTGACCTTTTGTGTGGCAGAGTTCCTCTAAGCTTCCTCTCCTCAATATAGGCCTACTTCAGCCCCATTGGTTTATTTAAGAGGCCCACTCATAGGCGTCTACTCTTGTGTGGTGTTCATTTAACCCCAGAAAACACAAACTGTTAGCCTCATCTCTCTCTCTCTCTCTCTCTCTCTCAGGGCTGCTGCTAGTGCCACTCCATTACAAGTGTTCTCTCTCTCTCTTTCTTTCTCTCTCTCTCTCCCCTGCCAGTCCCCTCCAGCCATCTCTAACAGCCCTGACGAGGAGAGCACATCGTTAGGTAATTGACGGCTACAAAAGCCCATCCACTCCACACCCCACGCACAGATTAACACACGGCCTAATGAGTCCTCTCCACTTCTCTGCCGCTCTCTTTCCTCATTTCGCTTCTATATTTCTTTATTTCTTTTCACTCCACTGTGTTACTTTTACCCAATGTGCTGTCAACGCCGAAGGGTAAGAATTGAGGCAATGCTTATTTCCAATGATTAGACCATTGGATTTGTTATCTTCCATAGACATGCTACATATAATGAACTAGAGATGCACCAATATGACATTTTTAGCCGATACCGATATCCAATATTTTCCTTGCCAAAACAAAATGATGCAGAGAACCGATATAATTTTTTTTTGCGGCCTTTATAACATTCTAGTACAGTTAAATAGCTAACACACACACACAGAGGTCTAAGGCACTGCATCTCAGTGAAAGAGGCGTCACTACAGTCCCTGGTTCGAATCCAGGCTGTATCACATCCGGCCATGATTGGGAGTCCCATAGGGCGGCTCACAGTTGGCCAAGCTTCGTCCGGTATAGGCCGTAATTGTAAATAAGAATTTGTTCTTAACTGACTTGCTTAGTTAAATAAAGGTTACACACACACACACACACACACACACACACACACACACACACACACACACACACACACACACACACACACACACACACACACACACACACACACACACACACACACACACACACACACACAAAAAGTTATTTTGTTGGCATTTACACATGTCCTCATTACCAGTAAAACATATTCAAAACCTACAGTGGCAAGAAAAAGTATGTGAACCCTTTGGAATTACCTGGATTTCTGCATAAATTGGTCATCAAATTTGATCTGATCTTCATCTAAGTCACAACAATAAACAAACATAGTGTGCTTAAACTACTAACTCACCAATTATTGTATTTGTCTTGTCTATATTGAATACATCATTTAAACATTGTCAGTGTAGGTTGAAAAAGTATGTGAACCCCTAGGCTAATGACTTCTCCAAAAGCTAATTGGAGTCAGGAGTCAGCTAACCTGGAGTCCAATCAATGAGACGAGATTGGAGATGTTGGTTAGAGCTGCCTTGCCCTATGAAAAACACTCACAAAATGTGAGTTTGCTATTCACAAGAAGCATTGCCTGATGTGAACCATGTCTCGAACAAAAGAGATCTCAGAAGACCTAAGATTAAGAATTGTTGACTTGCATAAAGCTGGAAAGGGTTACAAAAGTATCTCTGAAAGTCTTGATGTTCATCAGTCCATGCTAAGACATGGACTGATGAACATCAAGGCTTTCAGAGGCCCTGCGGCCTTGTGAATGTTGACCTGTTTAAAGGTCTTAATCACATCGGCTACGGAGAGCATGATCATACAGTCATCCAGAACAGCTGGTGCTCTCATGCATGCTTCAGTGTTGCTTGCCTCGAAGGGCACATAGAAGTAATTTAGCTCATCCGGTAGGCTCGTATTACTGGGCAGCTCGCGGCTGGGCTTACCTTTGTAGTCCGTATTAGTTTGCAAGCCCAGCCACATCCGATGAGCATCAGAGCCGGTGTAGTAGGATTTAATCTTAGTCCTGTATTGACACTTTGCCTGTTTGATGGTTCATTGGAGGGCATAGTGGGATTTCTTATAAGCGTCCGGGATAGAGTCCCGCTCCTTGAAAGCGGAAGCTCTACCCTTGAAAGCGGAAGCTCCTTGAAAGCGGAAGCTCTATACTAATCCTTGTTATCCCAAAGTCTGTACTAGTAATTATGTCCCCTACTGATCAATAGGCTGACATCAGTCAATCAGTCAGTCATTAAATTAATTAATCCTTACTCCAGGTGAAAGATCAAGTAGTGGAACAATAACAAGGCACCTGAGGGCAGTAATTAATTCCAAATCGACCCCTACCTGTTAACCCCTAGGCACTCTTGTACATCTGAAATGATCTGATAGGTTCAAGTTGTATGGCAATTAATTCACCTTGCCTTCTGATCTGCAAGAGTGCCTAGGGGGTAGGGGCCAGTTTGGAGTTGACCACAACACTGTATAACAGTGATGGATAGCTAATGCTAAATGACTAGTATGGTAGAAATCTGCGGAGTGTACGCCATGGTCATGTGAATGACTCCCTCACGATCACAGACGTTCGTGACACAGTTCTACCTCGACAAGGCCGGGCACCTCGCCTCCTTGACATATCCAAGGGAGTGCGGATCTATCAAACAAGCACACGCTACTCTTAAAAAACGACCCCAACTCAAAGAAGAGAGTTATAATAAGGCACAGGATAATGAGTTTCTAGGATGGGTTGCGACAGAAGTATTCCCCCGTCTTATCACCTGCTTCTGTCACTCACTAATGAAGTTGCTATTTCCAATTACCGCTCCCCATTAAGAATAATTATTCGCTCGGCTGTTATTGTGGCTCCCTCAGCGGGGCAAGGCAGCCGAGGCGGGAGGCTCAAAGGAACCCGGAGCCCATCAGATCTTCATTTGTGGATTAGCGGTGTCGTCAAGCTTGGATGACAGCCGTAAAGGTAGAAATACGGATGGCGTGGGTGTGTACATGGAGGCAGATGGCAGGTGTGTGTGTGTACGTGTGTGTCATTGTTTACCTGTGTGTGCTGGTCATGCTCCACACACACCATCTGCATACCAACAATTTGACGGCAGTACAATTATCTTTAATGGCTGTAAAAGCATGGTGATTAGCATGGCGGCTGAATGTCAGTGCTGCGTCTTGGTTGGTGGTGGAAGGTCTAGCTGCTCAGAGGAGAAGGGGTAGAAGTGGCCCCTGGAAGAGAATCACTGTGTCCTTGGAATAAAAGTAACGTAATGATGCCACATCAATGATGTCCTAAAGAACTCTCAGCAGTCACAAGCAACCACGCACCCCTCCAACGGGACTCTTTCTTATGATGCACTGTAACATGTCACCGTGAGTTGCGCAACCATGTGTGTGTGTGTCCATGTGCAGTGCATTCGGGAAAGTATTCGGACCCCTTCCCTTTTTCCACATTTTGTTACGTTACAGCCTTATTCTAAAATATACTTTTTCCTCAATCTACACACAATACCCCATAATGACAAACCTTCCAGAAGGACAACCATCTCTGCAGCACTCCACCAATCAGGCCTTTATGGTAGAGTGGCCAGATGGAAGCCATTCCTCAGTAAAAGGCACATGACAGCCCACTTGGAGTTCGCCAAAAGGCACCTAAAGACTCTCAGACCATGAAAAAACTATATTTTCTGGTCTGATGAAACCAAGATGGAACTCTTTGGCATTCAGATGCAAAGCGCCACGTCTGAAGAAAACCTGGCACCATCCCTACGGTGAAGCATGGTGGTGGCATCATGCCCTGTGGATGTTTTCAGCAGCAAAGACTGGGAGACTAGTATGGATCGAGGCAAAGATGAACAGAGCAAAGTACAGAGAGATCCTTGATGAAAACCTGCTCCAGAGCTCTCAGGACCTCAGACAGGGACAAATGTTCACCTACCAACAGGACAATGTCCCTAAGCACACAGCCAAGACAATGCAGGAGTGGCTTCGGGACAACTCTCTGAATGTCCTTGAGTGGCCCAGCTAGAGCACGGACTTGAACCCGATCGAACATCTCTGGAGAGACCTGAAAATAGCTGTGCAGCAACGCTCCTCATCCAACCTGACAGAGTTTGAGAGGATCTGCAGAGAAGAAACGGAGAAACTCCCCAAATACAGGTGTACCAAGCTTGTAGTATCATACCCAAGAAGACTCGAGGCTGCCAAAGGTGCTTCAACAAAGTACAGAGTAAAGGGTCTGAATACTTATGTAGATGTTTGATTTTACAGGTCTTTTAAAAATGATAAATTAGCAAACATTTTTAATAACATGTTTCTGCTTTGTCATTATGGGTTATTGTGTATGGATTGATGAGGGAAAAAACTATTTAATCACTTTTAGAATAAAGCTGTAACCTAACAAAATGTGGAAAAAGTTAAGGGGTCTGAAAACTTTCCGAAGGCACTGTACATGCGTGTGTATGTGGCTGTTGTGCACACGTGTGTGTTGTTATATTATCCACCATTCAGCTCAGGCATGTCCTATCAATGTGTGTGTGTGTGTGTGTGCCTGCGTGTGTGTGTGCGTCCCATCAGTATGTGTGCTCTTGCTAAGCATTGGACATTTGTGATCATTGCCATGTGTAATCCAAGGTCTGTCCACTCTTATCACACAGAGGTGTCACCCTGTGACAACAGCCTGCTCAGCAAGTCCCTGACAACAACTAACAGGCACCAAGAATGAGGAGAGAGGAGAGAAGGAAGGAGGGGATGGAAGGAGGGAGAGAGTAGAGGGGGGAGATGGGAAAGAATGGGTTGGATAGAGGGGGAGAAGGAATAGGGGGAATGGAAAGCGGGGTGGGGTTGAAGGTAGGATGGAGACCTACAGAGGAAAAAGGAAGGGAAAGTAAAGGAAAAGGAAGAAAGAAAGAAAGAAAGACAAAGAAAGGGATAAGATTGATATCACAACTGACGATAAAGTCATAGCAATTGATTACACTATTGTTTAACCACAGGTGTAAATACCTTAGAGTTCTAGGTATGATTGACTTTGAGAACTGGATAAGTTGAATACATAGTGTACAGTAAGTCAGTAAGAACACACAGTAGGTTAACTCTCTCCGCTGTTCAAGCTGCCCTTCATTTAGAAGACAGAGAGATGGAGAGCGAGAAAGGCGAGGAAGGATGGGAGAGCGGGAGAAAGTGGATGCGTGGTGATGATACATGAGATGCTATTTCTGTTAACATGCCCCTGATGTTTCCACCTTTCCTGAAGGACGAGAGAAGGAAAGAGAGGGATAGAGAGTGTGTGTGAGAGAGAGAGAAGTGGTGGGTGGGTAGGTGGAGTGAGACGAGCGCGCAAAGGAGAAAAGTAGGGGACAGAGCGATCCATAAAGTATATTAATTAGCTGGAAAAATAGGAAGTAGTGAGTCAGAAGGAACTTGGTGACCCTGTTGTTGACGTGTTGTTGACGTGCTGTTGCCTTTACTGTGACACAACTGTCATAAACAGAATTCTAATGAGCAATATCAACATCCACATACCATACCAACTGGTGCCGGAGGATCTCAGCCAAGAACCAGGAATAGAAAAAATAACATTTTTTGTTCATATTTCGAATCATACCAATTAGTCTTGCATGGGGAAAATGTTGGACTCACTGTAGAAAAACATTATGCATCAGAAAACAATCTATATTCTTACTGGACAAGTTTAGGAAGTGCCACCCCGTTTCAAAACATTTCAAAACGTTTCCTGAACACGACCCAGGTTTCTCCCCCTCCATTATCGACAACCTCTTCCATGCCTACAGAACAAAAGCCTTGGAAAAGTCTTTTCATTGAGGGGTCTGTTCCATCTGTGGCTGGATGGTGGATGTTTGAAAGCCCATTGCTTCCTTCACTGTGACAAATATCGGTGTTGTGGGCTGACACGGCTGCTGCCCAATTAATTCCTATCTCTTAATTCTGTCACCTCATCTGGCTGCCGGGCGGGTCGATACCAACAGGCATTCTGCCCCCGCAAGAGGCACACCAGACAGATGATGAAGGGAAGGAGAGAAAGGAGAGCAGGGGGACACAGCCTTGTCAGTCTCCTCGGTGCTCAGTTGTGACCAGTCTTGATCACTCAAGTAGTCAGCATGTCAAGCATCAGGCAGCACACCCACTTTCTACCCAGGCTCTCATTGATTGGAGGAGACATTTATTTTTATTTAATTAGGCAAGTCAGTTAAGAACAAATTCGGCTTGGGTTAAATGCCTTGTTAAGGGGCAGAACGACAGATTTTTACCTCGTCAGCTCGGGGATTCGATCTAGCAACCTTTCGGTTACTGGCCCAACACTCTAACCAGTAGGCTACCTGCCGCCCCAGACATAATGCCACGCATGTGGACAAGAGCTGAAGACACAACACTGCAACAACTAGAGTGCGGGGGGGGGGGGGGGGGGGGGGGATTCCTGTCAGCTTAGCACCTCCCCTAAAGTGACAACGCAAACAGATCAGTTTGCCTCTATTGGTCTACATATGACGACAGCAGTCCTACAAGACCTCAGCTAAACAACTCTGACACTGCAAGTGTACCACGACATTTTCCACAGGCAGCTGTACTCGCGTTGTAACGCTCCGTAGTGGTGCGTTCTACAATTCCACAGCTTGACATAGGCGAAATCACAGCCACACGCACACACACACACACACACACACACACACACACACACGCACACACACACACACACACACACACACACACACACACACACACACACACACACACACACACACACACACACACACACACACACACACACACACACACACACACACAAACACACTCCCTCATCTTCAGGAAATGGATGGCCTCGTTGTGGGAAGCTTCGCTCTGCTTTCTGTTAATGGAGGCCAGGAAGCCTGTACTTAGTATTTTCGCCAACATCCTGCACCTCAAAATCAATGACCTATTGACTCGCCGCCTCTCCACCCTCTGCACTCCACTGCTAGCCACTTCCCTTCGCTGGCTTATTTGCTTAATTTGTGGTTTTATTACTCTGAAATCGCCATCTCTGCAGAGAGAGATGTGATAGTGGAGCTTACTCAGCTCAGGGATAAAAGCAAAGCAGGGTTTGGATTGGATCTCCGGTTGTCTCCGTGTCCTTAATTCACTCATGTCAGGCCTTGGAGGCGTTCTCTGTTCCAACGCCAGGCTCCAGTGACGCACACGACTGCTTCGTTACACTATCATTACTTTCCCATCGAATATGACAGGCAAGTTGTTCGATAAAGTTATGAAACTGTAATTGAGGGTGATGTAGAATAAATTGTATGTGTGTGTGGCTGGGTGTGTGTGGCTGGGTGTGTCTGGCTGGGTGTGTGTGGCTGGGTGTGTGTGGCTGGGTGTGTGTGTGTGTGTGTGTGTGGTTGTGTGTGTGTGTGTGTGTATGTGGCTGGGTGTGTGTGGCTGGGTGTGTGTGGCTGGGTGTGTGTGGCTGGGTGTGTGTGGCTGGGTGTGTGTGGCTGGGTGTGTGTGTGTGTGTGTGGTTGTGTGTGTGTGTGTGTGTGTGTGGCTGGGTGTGTGTGGCTGGGTGTGTGTGGCTGGGTGTGTGTGTGTGTGGTTGTGTGTGTGTGTGTGTATGTGTGGTTGGGTGTGGCTGTGTGTGTGTGTGGCTAGGTGTGTGTGTGTGTGTGGTTGTGTGTGTGTGTGTGTGTGTGTGTGTGTGTGTGTGTGTGTGTGTGTGTGTGTGTGTGTGTGTGTGTGTGTATGTGGCTGGGTGTGTGTGGCTGGGTGTGTGTGGCTGGGTGTGTGTGTGTGTGTGGTTGTGTGTGTGTGTGTGTGTGTGTGTGTGTGTGTGTGTGTGGTTGGGTGTGGCTGTGTGTGTGTGGCTAGGTGTGTGTGTGTGTGTGTGTGGTTGTGTGTGTGTGTGTGTGTGTGTGTGTGTGTGTGTGTGTGTGTGTGTGTGTGTGTGTGTGTGTGTGTCTGTGTGTGTGTGTGTGTGTGTGTGTGTGTGTGTGTGTGTGTGTATGTGGCTGGGTGTGTGTGGCTGGGTGTGTGTGTGTGTGGTTGTGTGGGTGTGTGTGTGGTTGGGTGTGTGTGTGTGGCTGTGTGTGTGTGGCTGGGTGTGTGTGTGTGGTTGTGTGTGTGTGTGTGTGTGTGTGTGTATGTGTGGTTGGGTGTGGCTGTGTGTGTGTGGCTAGGTGTGTGTGTGGCTGGGTGTGTGTGTGGCTGTGTGTGCGTGTTCTGTACCTCTATCTATTGTCCTAGTGTGTGGGAGAGGGAGGCATTATATGTTCATTTCCTGTTTCAAAGTTTATTCGTCACGTACACAGAATACAACAGGTGTAAAACAGTACAGTGACATTCTTACCTTGAGCGCTCTTTCCAACAATGCAGTAATAACACTAATAACAATAAACAACGTCAGCACCCCCATCCCTAAACATCTTCCTGCGGCCATGAACCTATGAGTTTCAGTTGGGTAGCAGAGAGCAAACCTCACACAGCACCAGTACTAGCTCTCACCTAGCGAAAGCCTCCCCGCCTCCCACATCCCCAACAGAAAGAGGTCACAGAAAGTGCCCCTTGAGTACATCATTGACTCGAATGGCTAATCCGGACATTTGTGCTCCACCTCCCTATCTATTTACCTCTCTATTCCCTCTCTCCATTCCTTCTCCTCCTCTCTGTCCCCGCGCCTACGCTCTGTCAGCCACAAAAGCACTAATGTTCCAATGTTCTCACTTTAAAATAAAATGATACATGCGTCAAAGGACGAGGCGACAATACTACACACAAAGCCTACAGATGTATTCTGTTGTCTTCCGATATTATACTGTTACATTTTTCTCGCCCCATTTCCGAGTGCTTTTGTGTGCACAATAACTCCCACGTGAGACGTCGGCTGTGTTGGCATTTGTATGCTAGGAGGACATATTGTAGGCTGCACCAAGTGCGGTAGTCCATTAGCACAAATGGCCACCGCAGCGTTTCACAGCTACTGCTGCTCCCTTGACTACATTACCGACTGCGCTGATTCTCATTATCAAAGTAGCTGATTCTCATTACCGACTGATTCTCATTATCAAAGTAGCTGATTCTCATTACCGAAGTAGCTGATTGTCATCATTGACGGAACTGATCATCATTACCGAAGATGCTGATCTTCGTTCCCGACAGAGCTGATCTTCATTACCGGCGGAGCTGATGGGCACTGCGGAATGCGGTCGCTAAGCAGCCTAGCTCGCTGCTGTCAGGTACAGTAGAAGGAGAGCGAGGCTACCTGATTACATTAGGCTTGAATCCAGTTGCAGGTATTAGCCTTTCGTCTCGTGCTCACTCAAACCTACAGGAGTAGTCTGGTCTGGAAGTGGCCATATCATAATGAATAGGGCCAGGAGGATGGTCAGGTAAAACTCCTAACCCATGCTCTGAATGTGTTCATGGTGTTGAAGTCAGCCAAAATGGCCCACGGCAGAGCTCTTAAAACTAGGGCCTTAGAAAAGTACTTTCCTCCTTCTGTTGGCTGAACCCATGAAAGGGGAACTCATGTGTGTCTGTAGCCAGAAGGAAGAGGAGTACACTAAATAATGCAGCTGTACAGCATCTAGCATGCCAGTGGCTGGAGTTAAAGGGGGGCTTTTCCTAGAACTGTTGCTTTAACATCAATTATGGATTTCTTCAATCAGACCTGATCCGGTCCAGGGCAGGGCCACAAAAATGACACCCTGTAAATAAGAGAAGAATCTAGAAGATGAGAGAGTGGGTGAGGTGGGAGGAGAGGAGGGGTGGAGCGACAGTGGTTGACTGGGCTGACACAGGGGAAGAGGAGCAGTGTAAAAGGACATCTCCTACATGTCACCAGACTGTCCTAGCCTAATGAGCTAAATCCTGTTCTTCAGATCTCATGCAAAGTTCCTTTTCACACGAGTGTGGTTCGCCCAACCACCTCTGTTACACAAAACCCTCATCAAAGAAAAAAGCACATCTGCCTACACACCTTTAGGACTTCCTGATTCAGCATGCCTTCCACCGTTTGTACATCTTCCCACCATTTGCAAATCCATTTATTTTTTACTGTATAATTTCCGCTTTTATTGCAGCCACTGTATGAAGGTGAAGTATGGCTGGGGGGGGGGGGGGGGGGGGGGGTAGAGAGTAAACACTATCCATGTCTTCCACTGGCTTCAGATCAAAACACCCTCCGGTCCAGCAGGCATCCAGAGAGTGCTCTCCATCTCCCCAACACCAGTTACAAGTCAACACTTATTCTAACCCGGAGCAAGCTCCAATGCATTGAAAAGCTGGCTGGGCACCATACAACACATACTGTGCATTAGTGCTACGCTAGCTACTTCAAAGCTACCTGCTGTATATGAAGCCTCTGTATGGGGTACATCATCTTAGATGGGAGACGTCCAACATCCCTTATTGACAAAATGCATTTGCTCTGCACCAGACATCAAGTTAAAATGTAGAGATGGAGAGCACTGTCTAGGATTGAGATTGTCGGACAGAGTCTAGGAGTCCGATGAGAGGAGAAGAGGGGAGGAAGGAGGACAGGCTATCAGGAGGGTACGGGAGGGAAGGAGAGGAAAATAGGAGAGGAGCAAAGAAAGAAGAAGAGATAAAAAGAGAGAAGAAGGGATGGGCACCAGAGAGAGTAGAAGTAAGCCTCTGGCTCTGATGCATTATGGCACCACTGCTCCAGGTCTCCTCTCATCCCACAATTACAGACCAGCTTACCTGCAGCTAACCAAGGAAGGAGGGAGGGGAGAGATAGAAAGAGAGAGAGAAAGAGAGCAGGAGAGGAGAGTGGGAAGAGAGAGAGGAAGGATGGAGGGGAGGGGCTGAGAAAGAGGGGTGGTGAGAGGCTAGAGGAAAGAGGAAGAGAAATAGACTAATAGAGAGAGAGAAGGCAACTGCTGGGCGAGACAAATGTGTTAGTAACGTGTCAGGGTTGAAAAGTAATGAACTCCAGAGTAACATGGCAAGGGTAAGCGTATGCTCCAAAGCTGCCGCAGAAGTACTCATACCGTGCAATGCAATTACGTCCAAATGAACGCCGTGACACAATCAAGACAATCGACTTTAATAATCCAACAGCATTAGGGACAACCAGGGCATCCACATCTGACCAAAAATGCAAATAAAGAAATGAATCAACTCCCTAAGGCTCATCTATCGCGGTGGTTGTCAGGCGACGGCTGAATCGGAATGGCAATATTACCGCCAACGTCCCCTTTTTAATGGCACTACGAGGTGTTCAAATCCACCAAGTGACACTTATACACAATGGCTTACGCTCCCAATTACCGCCATTGACAGGCAATTTTCTCTGGAGTTTCGGGCTATTAGTGAGCCATCACCTCCTGTTGGCAAGGCCATTTCAAAAGGAGATAAAGGGAAGGAAAAGAGGATGACCTCGAGCTTCACTCAATTATGAAATATTCATCACGGACTGTGGCGAGAGCGCTGGCTTCTGATTGGAGGAGGTTTTAAAATGTATGAGGTTACACTTAAGATGGAGAGCCTCAGCGCTTAGGGAAGAAGCCAAGGCCCATTCTCTTTCTCAAGATATGTCACTCAAACCCGGGTACTCTGTAACAATAATTTGCCACTCAACAATAATAACTCCTTGATAAAATCTGTGAAATCCGAAATGTGTTTCCTTCACACGTTTGTTCCATGACGAGACGCCGAAGCAATATCCTCGCCGTGACGACAAAGACTTGGGTGAAAGTCGTAACCCTGTACTGTGTATCCTTGCTGGCGTAACGGCTGGGGAAAAAATAAATACAACTTTCAAAAGGTTTGTTGTTCTGAAGGATAGGAGGGGCCATCACACCTGCAATCTTGATCTGAGAACTATACCGGTGTCAAACCAATGTCAGAACTTTTGATCAGGGAATGAGCCGAGGTTGAACACAGCACCCCTGAGCCGTCCCAACGGTTCCTATTAACGCACCAGCCAGGAGCCACACGCACAGACAGGGAAAGTGCCGCACTCATGGAATGTTCCATAACACTTTGCACCGTGGTGTAGAGACGCTGGCAGGCAGTGAGTGACACGCACGCGCAGTAAACAAATGTACTGTGTGTAGCTACTGTAAGTCACACACACACACACACAAACACGCACACACTTACTAAGTTCCTACACAAAGTGGGGAGTCTAATCAGAGTTAGTTCAATACACTTACAGTTGGTCTACGACTCCCAGGTGATTGCTGTGCAAGCCGGACCCCCGCTGCGGGAACATGAATTAACACTCTTCAAATCAGGCCAGCACTGATAAACAGCAGCTTTCTGTGACATACACACACTTTCAGCAGCGCAGACAGGAGCAAGGGAGCGAGTAAAAGAGACTGGCAGAGGAAATCTGACAGAAAAAAAACAAACAAGCGTTGGTCATAAGAGACTGACAGACGATTTTGTCTGCTACAACACTGGGGAATAGTCCAAATGC